>NC_056476.1:1913328-2213328 GCF_008729295.1 Plectropomus leopardus | reverse complement strand
AATTATTATGATTGTAAATTTAGTTTCCTGGACAATTTTCCCTATTTTTTAACTGTTTTCTAATAACCTTAAACTATGTAAAATTTCTTGCAGTTTTTTGGGACATTTATTGCCAAGTTGGTTCCTTTTTCCATCTGATAGCAGCACCAGAAAACTGATGTCGATTCAGGTTTGAAAGTGTTAAAAGACCTTCACATTTTGCTCTACAACATAAATATGTCAGTATATACCAAACTCGGGAACTTTGAAGTTTTTATGTGTCTTAAAGGTCCAGTGTGTGAGATTTAGTGCCATCTAGTGGTGAAGTTGCAGACTGCAATCAACATGTAGAACTATGGCAAACGCAAAAAACATGCAAACACGCCTGACTCTATCTTCAGCCAGTGTTTGGTTTGTCCATTCTGGGCTACTGTAGAAACATGTCAGACCTCGTGGAAGAGGAACCTCTCCGTGAGTAGATATAATATACAACATTTTGTATCCATGTACTTGCAGTACAAATGCAGAATGCCAACATTTTCCTCTGGCGACCGGTCTGAACGACCACTCCCTGTGTATTCAATAATATATCTTCTTCCTTTGCACCACAGACATCCATTGTTGCCCAAAACCTATTTTTAAAACATCAGTGAGACACACACTGGCTGTCATGTCCCCTCATTACCATGAACACACACACTCATTAATTCTGACTGAATCCCAAAAGACACCTCCCCACACAGTGCACGGTGGAGGTGAGACAATGTGCTGCCAAATATTACATTAAATTATTGTAACACATTTTAGAAAACAGTTTAAACTGATGACCAAACCCTCTGACGCTGCCAAAAAATAAAACACTGTACAGATTAAAGTGATGCTGCTGTGCCGAGTGATCACTGTCCCAAACTGTTACAAAACTATCTGCATTTAAAAAAACATCAAAATATAAAGCTGTCCAGTCTTCTGCTAATGAGAAATACAATCTGGTTTTCCCAAAACTTCAGAAACACGTTTCCAGAAATGTGTTCAGAGTAAAGCATTACAGCTTTGAATATCTCAATTGAAAATGCAATTTTTGATGTTACTGGTTTAAAAATAAATGGTATTTAATGTTAAGTTATTCAGTGTAGGCTCTTGTTTTTCTAATTAACCCTTTTAACTCTGCAACAGAAAAGGTACTAACTGGTATTTTTGCTTTTTGTGATCTTAAAATCAGTTGGATTGGATTGGTTTGGATATATAAAGAGTTATGCAAACAACAATGTCCCACGTTCATCTGCGTCACCTTATAAAGGGTTAATACAGTGTTTTAGCTCTGTGCTTACAAACTGCTGAGTCCCAAAGTGAGTCTTGGCATTCTCAATCAGCCGCAGGTGACGCATGTCTGTGTCAAGTTTGTAAAAAAACATACTTCATCTAAGGTATAGTACATTTCCAACACAGTAGCATTTCTGTGTATTCTGTCTTATGTCTTCAGGTCCTGAGACAACGTGTTGTTTACATTTTGTAAAATAAAACTGAATATTTGGTCATTTTTAATGTGTGTGAACTAATGACTAAAGCCTCCTGCAGACTGTGAGATTTTTGCAATTTAAAAAAAAGTTTAGTGCAGCTTCACTCTGCGACATGGATCTCGATAAACTAGAACACGACATCAAGTTTGATGTTTGCAGACTGTACGATGACATCTTCTACTAAATCTCAGGCTCCATCAGCGTCAATATACAAGAACAACATGTCCTCGCTGTGCGTCATCCATCTACGCCGCTATCCTTATAAGAGAAAAACGAAACAAACACACAGTGAGATTCTCATCCCAAATTTCTGACTCTGTCAGAGTTTCATCCCAGACTGACTTTGATTGCAAAAACACGTCAAAGGCCATCCTTGAACTTCCCCAATTTGTGACATAAGACCACTGTTTTGGATCCACGACCAAAAATATCATGCATTTCTGTCACAGTGGTCACCTTTCATCTGAGACAGCCCAAAATCAAACAGCGTCTACCGGGCTTGAGGAGAAACCTGGACCCGGCGGACCAGTTGGGAGCCACTGTTTTAGCTCAAAAAGAAAAAATGCCACATGTTCACATTAGACGAGGCTATCAGCTGCTCTGACTCACAGGTTAAGGATTCACTTTGCCGGAGGAAATCTTTGACCTTTCAGCAATGTGACGCTCTCTGATCTACCGGCCGTCATCCGAGTTCACCATTTCAGACAAGAGCATCGTGTCGGGGTGATTTCTGAAGAGACAGCACTTTGATTTTAGAAGTTGCAAGCAAAAAAGTTTCTGCTCAACAGGAACTCCTCGGGAGGCCTCTCCCATGGGCTCCAACAAACACAGGGGCTTCCCACAGCAAGTTTCCACAGTCCTGATGAATAATTCAAATTCATTAAGCCTCTGCGTCACACCACCTTTTCTTAGAATACTAATCATCCTGACAGCCAAATATTAGATCCTTGCGTACCTTGTGTGAACTCTTATCTTAACCCGAGCACGCCGCACGGCTGTAAACACCAAAAACTAGCTGTTTATGTGAATTTCACATCACCCTCAGCGTTCCGAAAATGCCACTCTGAGGGGCCCCAGATGCCAACCTGCCAAGACGCCCAGGGTCCCTGATGCCTTCCATACCGTTTGAGGACAAACCCTTATCAGTCCAGCACAAACACTTCTGTCGGGTAAACATGTTTACAAAGTTATGATCTCTGATGAAATATGCTCTCCCGATTTCCCGCTACTGGTAAACATGTTTTCTCACCTAAGACGCTTCACACTCCCTCCTCAGTTCCCTGCTACGTAAACACGTCCGCTTCATTTCTTGGTGAGTGGAGATTTATACGCTGACTGACCCGCCACACTTGCCCGGGAGCGTGGCCGCGGCTTTATATCAACAGATGTCAGATTGGGTAGGCATCATAGTTAGGGTGGAAGAGACGCACACTCGGCTCTCCTCAAAACTGGGAGTGCCGCACTTGACCTTGTCCATTCCAATTACAGCCGCCCTGCAGCCACAATCATGCAGTGTGTCTATTGTCATGGGCTTGATAACACCATAATGTGCACGGCGTAAACCTGCAGCTACACTGCAGGGAGGGCAGCAGAGCAGGACGCACGCAGTCATGCACACAAATATACTGCACTCACATAATGTCAAGACCAACACTGTGCTACATTTTCTATATTTCATAAAAGTTAAACTGTCTCCTTTCTGTAACATTTATTAAAGGTGCTGAAAAGGTGTCTGTATCAGAGAGAGAAGGATTTAGAGAAGCTGCAGTTTGAAGGAGTAAATTTGGCATAAAAGCCCTGAGGGTTTCTTTTTTAATTCAGTGGATTATATTTGTTGTTCTCAAAAAAACATGAGAATATCATAAAATTCAGGTAATGAAGATGTGCTGAGGTCAACTTCAGATTTACATAAAATTAATCAGGAAGATCCATGACGTAAATAATGCGATGAAGACAACCTGGGCACACACTACATCTAAACTGTTGGGGTTTATATTATTTTTTACTCATATTAAGAATAAAATCCGTACAAACGTGATGACAAAAACACTTGAGGCTTTATGAATCTTTAAGTTTTTATATGTTTTTTTGGCTTTATAGCTTGCAAAAGTAGAAAATGTGTCTGAGAGGCAGGTCATTTTTGCAATTATTAAGATGCTTTGCCTAAAAAAGTATTTGGAAAAAAACAAATTGTTTTTATGTCATATGACATATAATAGAAACTACATCATAAAATCTAAAATCTTTTTTTAGGGATTTACACTTCATATTTTTATGACTGTTACATTTATTGGGCTTAACCCCCAATATATTGATATTTTTGAAATGTCGATAAAACACAATTGCATGATGACTGTGTTTCCACTGAGTGACGTTATGAGACTTCTCCTCTGGTGATAACATCCCAGTAACCATGGCGATGGAGGTTCAAAACATTAGCAGCTTTATTTCTATTGCAGCCACCAAACTAGCCGTCATTATTTCCAATCCAAGGCCACGTAGGCGTGTTATGGAGCCATGATGAAAAGGAGAGCCCCTTATACGCGGGAGCGGCCACGTATGAGGGATTTCTGGGAGATGTAGTCCACGATTTCACAGAGGAATTGTGGATTCAAAACCTCCGGATGATCTTTCTCAGTTATGTGATGCAATAACAGCTCTTGTAGCTCCTGCTGCATCATGGGAGCCAGTTCCTACTGACAAGCATTTAGACATAGCATCATGTAACCTAGAAAAGACTTAAAAAGTGTGTCTATTGTAGTTTTGCAAAATATGGCTTTTTTTGAATCGCCTGAAATACCACCTCATGTGAGCTTAAAATACTTTTTGCTATAAATGAGAGATTTTTCAAAGTTGACATGTTTCCATTTGGCATATTTCACAGTAACAATTTTAATTTGCACACTTTAAAAGTTGATGGAAAACCACCTTCTGATGTGCACCTCCACTTTTCCAATGTCACTGACCATGTAATCCAACATTCACAGTTCAGATCCGTCTGATGATATTCCTTCCCTTCATTTCCTGTCTGCTTTGGACTGTCTCCCATCAGATAGAGGCAAAAATGCCTCAAAAATACCTAAAAATGTTGGCATGACTGTAGAATTTCAAACCCCTTCTGCAGAATTTCATTCAAACACCGCTGAGGAAACCAAAAGTGGAGGCTGGAGAAAATGTCTGTCACACTATCTATCTCACTATCGGTGGCAATCAAAAGGTGTTGCAGGCCACAGGAAATGGCAGTAATGACAAACAAAGCCCCGAGCTGAAGTAGGCTGCAGAAAGTCTGGGTTAATAGCCTTTTTTTTATGGTTTAAGGTGCTCTGTTCCCAAGGGGACATTTTATCAGAGGCACCATAGTTCTCTGCAGCACCTCTGTACAATCCGATTACCATCAAACACAACATCTCATAAACATCATCCTCCAAACACACGCTGCTTCGTTTTTCATGACTTCCATAAAGTAGCCATCATTAACCCAAATTGCAGAGCATTACGAAATAAAATATGTCACAAAAAAACAAAATATTAATAATCAAACTAACCAAACCAACAATGCATATATGGCAATGTTGGGCGTTTATGTATTTAGCAGCAGAGCAGCTGTATAAATGAGCAGAAGCTGGAATAATTGCAGCTCTTTAAATGCACTAGAAAAAGTATAAAACTGTAAGTAAAGGTGTACTTATCGAGTTTGCCAATAGACTATTTTTTTATTCAAGAATCATTGCATGTATCGAGGCCAAGATTTGTATTAGTCTTACAAATGTAGCTGTGTATAAAAATTAACCTGGAGAATTGAGATGAGTGAAAGTGTGGCGTCACGACGATGTGATGCACCCACCTGATAGTTGGAAATGCTGCCAGTAACAATGTCACATAACGAGCTGGAAAGTCCCTCTCGGGCAGCCAGGACGGGCAGTGGATGAGTCTAACAAACCTGGACTAACCTGGCCTCGTACTTTTGTTACCTGAACTTAACCACATGCTTTCGTGGACACTCCAGCAGTATCTCAAAACGTCAACAGCAGATTCGGGAGGATACCTAATGAGTACATGTAGACGTGAAAGTCCACTGAAATAGCTTCACAGAAAGTTTTGCAACAGCTTGACCACAATCTTAGTCCCTTTCATGGTGCTGATTGGTTAATTATCAATTTTTATTTTAACGGAGAAACCGCTATTCCATGTTACGATGCCAGACAAATCATAATAATGCAAAAATAATATAAATGTCAAGCTGCATAAGTTCTAAAAACTGTGTGCTTTCCAGTCAGCTAGACCTGCAGGGTTTACACAGACTCAAAGTCATTATTAAACACTCAGCACACACATTAAAGAATACAAATGTAAATACATGAATGAATAAGAATAAATATAACCTGAAGAATTGGCCCTACAAATCAGTCAACTCTCAACTCGACAGACTTATCAGAGTGGGCAGATTCAAAGGTCCAAAACCAGACAATAAACATTCGCTATTCCAAATAATTTAAATCCGTGCTTTTGTTTTTTTGTTCATTTCTACGAATGCGTCAATTATATATTGACAGAATCAAATTAGTACAAGTTATTCAGTTAAAACGAAAATGACAAACTGGCTGACCTTAAAAAACTCAGCTGTATTCTTGGTGGCTGATCTGACCAATTTGAGTTCTCATCAAATTAAGGAGCGCTGGTAACTCTCTATTGACGACCGCCGCCTCTTTCTGCAGCCCCGGCCAACTAAAACAGCATCGACTGCTCATTTGCTAAATGTAGAATTGGTCACATTTAATCTGCCTTTCCATTCAAGGGAATACATCACCCAAATGAGAGAAGTCTTTTGGCCTTGGAGGATGAATTTTAATTAAGGTGTATGGGGAAACTCAAAAAAGGTCATCACTGGCTCTCATCTAATCACACGCCTTTCAGGCTCTTTCAAAAGGTGAAAACATTCCTGCCATTCTGACAAACTCACTTCCACGAATCTGCATTTCAATTAAATGTCTGCGGTTCGGTGGGCAAATGCATGTAATTAATTAGGCCTGAACGAATACAAACGCAACATTTAATAGCCTAATTCATAATTAACTGTAGGAGAGATCAAATGTCTTCCCGACACCTTCCTTATCTCTGCCGGCCCGGCGAGGACGTGATATGATCGATGGTGTTCTTGTCAGGGATTCCCAAAATCAAAAGATCATTTTAATTCTGTTTAAGCCAAATTCTGTCCGAGTGTTTTTCTAACCTTTATTCATCCAGGGAGAGTTTGCTGGGCAAACATACTCTTTTTCATCACCAGCTACTTTATATTCATACAGTTATGAGCCATAAATTCATAACAGGGAGCTGCAAGAGGCTTTAACGTTTGGGCACTGAGCAGCGTCGGCTCACGGAAACCATGAAAAGAGTTGCAGAAGGAGAGGAAAGTGTTAATTATTTACCTCAGACAAAATGTTGCTATTTTTTTTAGATTCTGCTGATTATTAAACTCAGGTATTTTCAATTTAAATGCAGCTTTACATTTTCAGGAACCCTGGTTTCTTGCTTTAGTGAGATAAGTCTTTTAAGTATTTCAGTGCTGGAAAGATGGCCTTTTAATAAAGCGAGGCTAATTCAGCTGTAGAAAGATGCAAATACTTTTGAAATTGGAGCTAAAAAAAAAGAGAAAATGGAAGCTTTTGTTCAAGATGTAGAAAACCTACAACTACCAGAATGCACTGCTCTGTACCAGACCAATAAACTCTCCCGCTGGTGAGTGATGTAACGCGAACTTGTACGTGTAGGTAAGACATGATCTCGTATTAAAGTGAAACGGTAAGCTACAACAGGCTTCTAAAAACATCTGAGGTAAGAAATAGGCAACAGTCCCAGAATTGTGGTTAATGTTTGATCAGCGCTGTTTAGTTTTACCATGTGAAGGTTTTTTGCCGCCGTTTTCACTGTGCAGGAAGCGATAGGTTTGGGTGGTATCAGGGTATTAAGGTATAACAGGGTATTTAGAAATCCCTCTGGTGTGTTTTACAATACTGCCATGAATACAGGCGCCCCTCTTTCTATTGACCCCATTGTGCGTAGTGCACAGCACGCACCACCAGAGCTCAGTCTCTGGTCCATACTGATGGAACAGGCAGCTGAGCTGAAAGACACAGGGACACCTAGTGGTAGAGGGAGCAGTTACAGGACTGTAAACAGCCGGCGGCCAGCAGGCAGAGCGAGACTGTGGGGAATAACTGCATGTTTTTACATGCACTGCAAACCCAAAGTGGGCACCATACTCTTTCGTGATCAGTGAAAACGAGCCGGAGAAAAAAAAAGATGTTATTAGATAGTAAAACTAAGCAGCAAAGATCAAATATAAACCAAGATTCTGTAACTGCGTTGCCTATTTCTTGCCTGGAAAGAGTTCAGAAACCTTTTTTAGCTTATCGTTCTACTTTAATATCAGCTTGTTTTTCGGACAGACAGCAGCTGTTATTTCAAAAGGACGCATCTTATCACCCACCAGAGGAAGTGTTCAGTAGTCTGGCACGGTGTGTCCTTTTTTTCTGTTTCTTTTCTGGTGAAGTCGCACTAATTTCAACAGTATTTGTGTCTCTCTACTGCTCAGACAGTTTTACTAAAAAGCCTTCTTTCCAGTAGTGAAATACTTCTTTAATTATTCAATCCAGACAGATTTTTGAATGTTTTAAAATACTGCGGACGATTTCACTCAGGTATTTTTCTAAATTAAACACAGCTCCATTTCCCAGGAACTCGCATTTTTCTTGCTTCAGCGAGATAACTCTTAAAACTGGAGATTTGTAAAGAATGTATCTGCGGTTTATCGCTCGTCCTTAAGTTTTCAGGCTAGAGATGAGTGAGTGCATTTGGCCTTGAGATGAGAAGCATTTGGATGTCAGAGTGTAATCGTGTCCTTTATCAGACTATACTGAGCTCTCAGCAGCCGCAGAGAAGTGACGGCTCAATCTGCTCCGACACCGCCGGCCTCATCAAAGCGCTCGGTGTGTATTGTCAAGAGCGAAGATAAAAGACAGAAATGATTCCAGGATGCATTTGACAAGGACTGACATGAAAGAGAGAAATTGTGGATAAACCCAACATTTCTCACCAAAGTCTGGACAGTCTGGCTGGATTTATGGCCCGCATTTCAAACATATTACCCAGCATCTCGTAGGTGCGGGAGGATCTTAACATGTGCATTTGACAAAATAAAAGATACCCTTTCTGCTCAAGTCATGCAGCTGATCTGATTTATAGTAATGCATCTGTGGTCGCTTCATCATCCACCCTGCTACGCCATCATTCAGCCGCAGATGTATCTAAAGAGCAGGGGGATATAAAACACAATTACAATGGATTTTCGACACCTCGAGTGGACTCGGGGCCTCGGATTCGTGCAGATCTCTGCATCAGCCAGACGATTACACAGTTATACCATGTTGCGAGGTGTCCTGCATCGAAAAACCATACAGGAAATTTCAAGCATAAGCCTGTGCTTAGGGTAGAGGGGGGCCAACGGGGAATAAAGTACACAGGATTGCAGGGAAAAACACAAAAAAATCCAAGGAGACAGGCACTTTATTACACACTACAATGACAGCGACTCTCCTTGCGGCCGAGGAACAAAAAGCCGGTTGGATGCAGCTGTCTGTCACTTTGTTGCCGCAGTCGGAGAGCTCATCCCTCACAGACGGAGGGACAGACCGACTCGGCGCCGCTGAGTGGAATTCAATTGTGGACTTTGGTTTGACTGAAACTCATTGTTAAAAGTTCCTCCTCTCCTCTCTGCCGCGGAGCTTGTCAGGCTAAAAATCGAGCACTGCGAGGGGCTCAGGCTCCGCGGCCTCTCATCTTCCTTCGATGGGCAGACACATTTTTCAATTATGCACACGAGGGAAGGGAATTAGAGGCCTAATCCCGGCCTAATCCCCAAACAAACAGATCTATGGCCTCCATTTCCAGCGAAGCCATCGCAGCAGGGCCCCCCTCCACCTCCGTCTCCTCCCGTTAAATCTCTGCCCCTCTGCTAACCCGGTCAGGGATGGAAGTCCTTTCGGCTCTGATAGTTCCTTAAATTGAGCTCCGCGAGCATTAGCTGTGTTTGAATGGTACATAAAATCTGTTCAAACTACCACTTGTGAGTGTTCTTAGTTTTTCCGCTCGTCATTAAAAATGAAAAAGCTGAGAATGTACTTTCATAAAGTAACTCAGCCACTTATAGGGAACTAATTCGATACTTCGAGAGGCGCAATTCAAGTACTGTGGCCTCCTGAAGATTACAGTTTATCTTGGCAGGCAGTCGCAGCTACTTTTCCACTAATGAAAGAATCATTCAACAGATTGAGAACTTTTCAAGCCTCCTCTTCGTTTTCTGCTGAATTGAAATCAGTTTTATGGAAAACGTTCGGAGTTAAACTAAAACACAGAAAAACACATGACCAAAGTAATCTTAAGTAGTGCTGAGTCACAAGTGCCAGTGACCTCCTCACCGTGAGGGACTGCGTGTTACTTCTTGGTAAGGCTTACTGAGAGACAGACAAAGCTATTTGTGATGATGTGCTAACTGTTATGGAGAGAGAACATGGCAGAGGAAGGTGGCTGCTGAGCCATTAACCTTTAAACAATGCTAAAGGGCTAAATCTTTTAGGAACCGCACAGTTCAAAGCTGCAGCAAACTCAAATTAGAAATCAGGCGCCTCATTACAGAAACTTCCAAAGTCTGACATCTGATCTTCTCTCAGTTTATCAGCATATTACGGATTTTTGGTACAATAGAAATATGTAGAAAAACATGAAGCCTAACAGAAAATGCTGTCTTATCTTTGGATAGGAATTTAGAGATTACAAGTCTGTTTTAACCCTTTAACAGGCATTGTTACCACACGGTAGACATTTTGTGATCAAATTGCTTAACTTGGCAAAATGCTTTAACTTTATGCAATACATTTTAGTATTTTGAATAAACTGTAATTCTATTCAGTTCTATGTTAATTTTATTAAATTGATTTTTTTTCTACCATGCATTTTAATATTTTGCTTTTTATTTGTATTTATTTTTAATGATTATTTTTTCATTTATTTTGTTTGTTTAATTTATTAAGTTGATTTCATTATTTTATAACATTGACAATGTGTTTTTTGTTGTTTTTTTCTATCATAAATTCTATACAGATTTTTTTTATTTGAATCTATTTATTTTGATATGTTTTTTGTATGAGTTTAATTTTGTTTTCATGTTTCAATATTATTATATTGACTTTTGCACTTTTTACAATTCATTATACTTGGAAAATGTTTGTTTTTTATAATAAATTGTTGCATTTTGTTGACATATTCTACAATTTGTAATATATTGTAATTTTTTGCAAAGGTGCTTCTCAGTGTGATCGTTTAGAAAAGACCTTCATTCAAAATAAATGCCAAAAAATGTCAGTCAATGTCAATGTCAATGTGCCTAGGTCTGTATGGCAATAAGAATAAAAAACAACACAGAAATATCTCAGTTAAGAGGCTACTCGCACGTTCTGATGACACTTAAAACTTCCCAGACTGCATATTAATGTGTTTATTGACTGCTAAGATGATTCATTTTTTATTCGCTCTGGAGAGGAGGAACAGGAGGCATGAAGCTCTGCCAGTGGTCCTACTTATTACAACTGTGCTTTGTGTTTTTTTATTCATTTATTTTGCTAAGGAAGACTTCCAGACTGAAGTTGACCCCATTGTCTTAAATTTTTTGTCCTCGGCAAATAATTGAGAAGAAAACATCACGAAAACGCTTTTTAAAAACTACACCAACACGATTAGCACCCCTTTTTGTGACAAAAACTGAACACCCCTCTTTTTTTGACAACCAAAGCGAGCCAGATAGCGAGTGAGCCGCTGATATTAAGGCTTGTCCATCTCGAGAAATCTGCCGGCATGACAGGACCAGTACTGATTCAAAAATCAAACCGACAGTTATTATGATTTCCTGTCTGAGAGAATGAAGCTGCCTCTGTAAGAGGAAGATTTTTCTTATCTTTGAAACTTAAAATAAAATAGGACAAGCAGTTCAGATATTATACTTTAACAAGGCCCCTGAAGACAGTTAAAAAAAAGTCATCATTTGTCTGTCTTTCGGAATTACTGTTACAAAAATAACTAATAAGAGTTTTTTCTCTGGTATTTCTAATCTTTCTTGGTTCAAGTTGGGAACTAAAATAGCTTGGTTAAAGGAGAACTCTGGTAATTTATAACCCGGACCTTATTTTCCCATGTTTTTGTGTCTAAATGAGAGAGAATGCAGCAGTCGGCAGTAGCAAAAGACGCTGCGATGTAACCACTCTGAGCAGGTGCGCCGTGTCAATTTATGTCCACTAAGAGTTCTTGGTTTTGCTACTGACAAGCTCAGATTTTTATTCTGAGAGCCTAATAACAGTGCAGACAGAACCCGAAAGGAAATGAAAGGTTTTCTGTACCTGCAGCACACTCACTCAGAACAGAACCAATGTCAAAAATTGTTTTTGCCATGAGTCACTTAGACACAATAATAGGAGAAAATAGGGTCGAAAAATACCAGAGTTCTTTCATTTCCTTTAAAGACAGGGAAAAATGACAGGCATGAAACACATCAACTGTTGGTGAAAAACTGTCGTGATCCACCGTCTCTGGATCCAAAATCAGAAACTTAAGCTGTCCAAAATGACCCATTTGACTGTTCACCGTTGGCAGCTCATATAAAGTGATAAAGACTTCTGATCGGCCAGCTCTCTGTTCAAGGTTCTGCTATGGTAAGGCAACTAAAACATCTTGGCTAAGGTAAACATGGTTTTGGTAAAAAGAGACCAACACTACTCCACGATTGGTCGGAGACAATCTTTGGTGCCAAAGTTAGAAACCTTTGGATATGCCCGGATATTCACTGCAACCTCTTCACCGAAAGGTTGTGAGGTTCAGACGCTCTTAGACCAACAAACACTTCAGCTGAAGCACACTCACATCTTCAATGTCTCTGCATTATAAATGATGAAAAAAAATGTTTACCATGATGAGTTTAAATGGCAAAGTATTTCTCGTAAGTTGCACAGGTTAGATACCTTGAAATTACTCAAATAAGCAAACTACAACATAAGAAATCAAGAAAAAGCTGCTGCTCAAACACACAGTCATAAAAAGCTATCTAACCATCACCACCACACTCCCACACCTGCTCCACCACCAATCTGTCTCACAAACACGCTCCGGCCGAAAGCTCCCTGCCTTGTCATGATTCTGTCCGTGAGTAATTTCAGCCAGTCCAGGGGTGGTCAGATCTCTCTCATTTCCCTCGACTTGTACAAGCAATCGATTCCACTCAAAGACGAAGGCCGCTGCTGCCAGCCCGCTCCTAACTTCACTCGCCATATCTCTCCATCACCGTCTGAATGCAGATGGGTTCGGGGGGTTGTTAGAAGTGAAAGGAGGGGAGACGAAATGTTTTATCTGCGATGGTTCCAGCAATACACATCAAGAGTGAGAGCCCCAGAGAAGATTTGTCTCCAATTAAGGAACATGCCAGACGTCACCTTGTGAGTGGATCGTTTTGTTTGACCCATCCATTTGAGTTCTGCATCATAAAGAGCAGTAGATGCACCATAAATATATTAAAAGGCTAAACTGTTGGTTGCACGGGCCATTAACAACACATCATGTATATTTTCCATTAATGCTGACCTATACTACTGCTGTGTAATGCAGCTGCAAGCTGGTATTGTTTTGGAAACTGCTGATTTTCTTTTTATCAAGGACACTCGGACATCTGATACATAGCATGCACTGCTTTTACTACAACTTATTTTACAGCAAGAAACATCCATCCTTTTCACAAACTCATAATGCTTACTGGCACCTTTCAATCGATTTTCAGATGTCAGAACATTGTTGCAGTCTTAGCCCACAACTGAGGCACTTCATAAAGATAAAAACTTTGACAACATGAAATTTAAAAATGTGATCACACTGTTAAACTCTACCTAAAATTTCTGTTTTGTTACATCAGAAATTGTCTGTTATGTTGGGTATTACGTACACAGGAATCAAAAGATTCTCAGTACCAGCAAAGAGACAATTTGGGCTCAAAGTGTTGTACCCATTACATTACAAAAAGTACAACATTTTAAGATGAGAAGTCTTGATACCGCTGAAACTGAAGAGCCAATTTGGACTCCGAAAACTCCGAAAAGAGTGAAACAGCTCTGCATGTTGTGATACGGTGGCCAGTGATGCCAGATAAACTTCATTTGTAGTTAAACTACCTTCTAATGTATAAAATAACAGACATATTTGGTTATAACAGTTATAGATAAAAACTAATAAGGAGTACAGCAAAAGAGTTTTAATATCATACAACGTCTTTAAATGTTAAACATTTTAGAGTAAAAAACAGTATATTCTATATAAATAGTAAAATGGCAGGGACGAGATTCAGTCGTGAGAAATGGGGACTCTATGGAGCCCAGGAGTGACCCAGGAGAGAAACTTCAGTTAGCATATGGACTCTTGAGTTAGAGGCAAAACATGCTTTGTAAGGTCACAGGCACCTTGACCTTTGACTTTCAAACAGCTCGTTCTAATCAATTTTGCACTGAGTCCAAGTGGACGTTTGTGCCAAATTTGAGGGATTTCAATCAAGGCATTCTTGATATACTGCGTTCATAATGAGATGGATGCAAGGTCACAGTGACCTTGACCTCTGATGACCAAAATCTAATCAAGTCATCCTTTAATCCAAGTGGATGTTTGTGCCAAGTTTGAAAAACATTGCTGAAGGTGCTCTTGCGATATCAAATTCATAAAATTGAGACTGACAACATCACGGTGACCTTGACCTTTAACCGCCAACATTGAATCATTTCATAGCTGAATTAAAGTGGATGTTTGTGCCAAATTTGAAGATCTCTCAAGGCGTTCTGGAGATATAACACTGACATGAATGTGTATACGGAGGGAAAACCCAAAACCATAAAGCCTCCAGCCAAAACTATTGCTAGCACGGATGCATAAAAATAAATAAATCACAGCCACAATTTATTTTTGTGAACAAAACACCATTTATTAAGTTCATATACATCATTTTCATGTTTTCATTAATTTGTGTACATGAGATAAGAGCCAACAAAGCGCCGCTGCAGGTGCTGCCAGGAGACTAGCCTACATTGGCGGGAGGAGAGCAAACATTAGGTCTTTATTAAGGATGTAAAATAATGTTTGCATCTCATCAGTAGTGGCAGATAATGTCTTTAAAATAAAATATCGGAATTTGCCAACATGCTGATTTTTGCCAGTATCACAAACTGATAATTTTTTTATTGGCAAAGTGAACATGTACCAAACATCAACCCTAAGTTAAAGTATTTTTCTTATTTTGCACAATGAATGAATATTACATACACTGAAAATCACTGTATTTTATGTCTGTATCTGCTGGTTGGCCATCACCAAACCAGTATGCATAATCTGATGTTAATTCAACTACAGAAGAGACCTGATGATCCCTAAAATTAGGAAAAAAGGGGAATATTAATATCAAACTTTCTGTTGCTGCCTTTACACAGATTTTCTTCGTGGCCATGTCCAGGCTCTGAACTGAAAGGCAAGCGAGTTCAATCCCTGAATGTGGATTCAAGAGCTTTCCTCGGAAGCTCAATCCAACATTAATTTATTAATTTAAATGATCAATTGAATGTTTAATGTGTTTTTTTTTCTCCTCAAAATGATATTCCTATTTACAAACAAATTTCCCATGTGCGCTGAGAGAGAACTCTTTGGCACAGAAGATGATTCCCAGGATTTTTATGTACCCAAATGTACTTTTACTGCCAAAGTGTCGAGTTGACACAGTACTCTAAGAAGATGTAACATTTTTCCTTCCTACAGATAATGCTGTGGAGACAGATGCATCAAAGGGGCTTAAGAAACATGAATTTTTAATCAGGCTAAATAAAGTTTGGGGCTCTATAAGTTCACATTTGTCACCATGAGCTCAGATCTCAGCGGGCAGGAATGTTGGTGAGTAACAAATCAGCTGCCGCGATGCTCGACAAGTGCTTCTTCACCAGTCTCACGCTGATGACGCCTTTATTTCTCCTAAATCTGCAGTGCGTTCCAACACAGTCCGCTTCACCACAGTGTGCAGAGTGTGTGTATGCGGTCGAAGTTTAGATAAAAGACAGAGATCACTCCTGACTTTGCCAATAAAGCCAACATTCCTCATAAAGCGTCAGCACTTGGCTGGATTTACGACCACATTTCAAGCAAATTACTTTCACCCAGCAGTCGGGGAGACCTTTACATGCCTTTGAATTCGGGAGGAGGGTAAATGAAGTTGCGGGCAATGAGGTCAGAGTTCAGTGGGTAGTGTATGTCATCACTGTCGGGTGATAACCTTGAATTTCACTAATGTCAACCCTTCAAAAGAGGAGCTTTGTTTTGAGCCTGTTCAAAATGTAATTTATGCAGTTTATCTATGAAATGGATTTTGATAACCTCAGCAGGTGAAAGACTGATTTTCAAATGTCCAGTGTGTAGGATTTAGGGATGTACTGGCAGAGTTGGATATAGGAAGTCTGTTTTCTTTGGTGCATAATTACCTGAAAAAAAAGAATTTTTGTGTTTTTGTTACCTACGAATGAGCTGTTATGTAATATCAACACAGTGAGCAGGATCTCATCTACGGAGATCAACGTGTTGTGCTGCCAGTTTAAGAAAATTCTAATTATTACAAATGGAAGCAGGTTAATTATTTTTCAATAACTGATGGAGGAGTGGGATTCAGTTTGCTTTTCTTCACACTCCTTTTATCACCATATGTCATTTACTTTATGCTGTTTTCAAAGATGCATACAGTTATTGTACATTAGAGTGTATATTGTATGTTTTTTTCTTTGCTATGTTGTGTGTACTGACTAAATAAAATACTACTATTACTACTATGACTACTACTACTTTTTGGACACGTCTGTATGTGAGTATGTGTACATGTTCATTCTTTCATTTCCTTTCTTACATGTTTGAAATAAATTTCAATTAAATGTTTCTGCAGCAGCCAAGAACAAACTAAACACTCGCTCTACACAGGGACTTTCACCTTTTCCCATCAGCTACTATAATCAGCAGCTCCTCCGCAAATGAGAGCGTCACAAAACACTGATTTTTTAATGTGAAACTGCTTGACTCTGTGTTTTAACCACTTTAAATCACCTGGTCTGTTTGTTTTTGGAAAAGAGGAGTCCTTTGTAGATCATTTGGCTCCCAGTAAAAACCTCCTGAACATCTGGATCTTCAGTTGTCAGAGAAAAAGGTGGCATGTGGTGTCCGACAAACCAAACAGCGCTGGAGAAACACTGATTTGTAGCATTTAACTGCATTTTTTACGGATTTCAATCACCCGGTCTGTTTGGAAGAGACCGCTCCCGGTTAAAACCTCCTGAACACTTAGGAAAGATACAATGCATTTACAGACGCAAACTGACACGCCGTTCCCGATCATCAGAAGCACTGACAAAGACTGCTGGCAATCCTCAGATGCCAATTAATCCACCTAAATCTTACACGCCGCTCTTTTAAAAGGCACAGGATGTAATCTCTAAATCAAAATCACCAAAACTGGAGTTCTTAAGAGGCCCCAAGAAAGTAATGTATATTAGTTGGCGTGATAGCAGATCAAACTGAACAACCTGACTGAGTGACGGCTCGTTGTTTCTGCCGCTGCGACTCTGAACCACTTAAATCCCTCAAAGCCTTCAAAACACTGACACTGCATTACGCTCCTCAATACCCAGGCTGTTAAAAGAGACTACCTCGATACCTGTAAATCTCAACGACGTAGGCACCTTTCTGTTTAATTTGTTTCAAAGGGACTAATAAGAGATGAGTATGAAATGAGCTCAGGCTGGAGCGAGGACCTTTCCTGGACGTTGCGAGCGCGTAGCGTGAGATAATCTCCTGCTGTCCTCGGTGCAGCTCTGCAGCAGAGTATACAGTGTAAAGAAAGAAAAGTGTTGTTTCATGCCACGGCTTTATGTGAACCGTAATTACTGCCTGAGGTTCTCCTCGCCTCACCGCTGCTGACACGGGGCTTTTGTGTGGGAACAGCAAAGATGGAGGGATCAGGGCCGTCAATATAAATATAAATATAAAGATGGATTTTCGTTTGGGAGGTTATGCTTTTATTGTGTAACGTTTGTTTCCTGTGCTGACATGATGCTTTGAGTTGTACAATATTGACTGTTTATGGTGCCGTTAATCTAAGAACAGAGGCTAATTCTCAACCAGGGACACTCAACTTGCTTTGCCTGGGGGCCACTTTGCAAAATGACAGGAGGCCAGGGGCCAGGGGCCAGGGGCCAGGGGCCAGGGGCCAGGGGCCAGGGGCCAGGGGCCGGTCGCAGCAGCCCTACACATGCTCTCAGGATTTTAGGACATTTCTTGGATTTTAGAATGTTTCCAGGACTTTTGGAGGTTTTTCTGATTTGAGGACAATTCTCAGATTTTCAGACATTTCTAGGATTTCAGGATGTTTTGACGATTTTAGGACATTTAAAGGATATTGAGACATTTCTTGGATTTTAGGACATTTCTAAGATTTTTGGACATTCAAAGGATATTAGGACATTTATGGGAATTTTAAGATGTTTAGGACATATCTATGATTTTTGGACATTTCTAGAGTTTCAGGCCATTTAAAGGATTTTCAGACATTTCTAGGACTTTAGGATGTTTCTAGGATTTCAGGACATTCTTGGATTTTAGGACGCATAGGACATAATCTTTAATGAACTCCAGATACAACATTACTTGTTTTGTTTGTTTTGCAGAACTATTTTACATAACGCACTCTACTTATAATCAAAACGGTTTGTATTGATGTAGTATGTTAGGACATTTCTTGGATTTTAGGATGTTTCTAGGATTTGAGGACACTGAGGACTTAGCTAAGACTAAGTCTTGCACTCTTATGTGTACTAAAAGTACAAAAACAATTCCCAGTGTGAATCACTTTATCTTTATTGTGAATTAGAAAATGGTTGGGGGAGGGAGGGCACCCGACACCCTATCAGGGGCCAGATTTGTCCCACTGGCTGTAAACTGAGTATCACTGCTTTAATGCTTATAGTGCTGATAATCTAAGAACTGAGGCTTATTCTAAGTAAGACTCATTGTAAGCTGCTCTCCTTCGAAGGATGACTTGAATGCCAATTGAAAAAAAACAAGTTCCTCAACCCAATTTTCCAATGCTTTTGAAAAAAGATACTTAATGTAAATGATTTTAACTAGAGCCTGAGTCTACCTGAACCATTTCTTTGATACGGCTCCTACAGCGCTTTAGAAATTGGCACTTCATTTTACGTTCATGCAGATTAAGTCTCTCCTCCGCTACAACTTCATACAGAATGCATGTTCTGTATATGAGCTGCCGAGGTTTTATAGCAGCTACTGTACCGCCTGTGGGATCATATGTTTAAAATATATCTGTTATATAAATGTACCAGCGCAAACGAGAAATGTCCACATTTTAATTACGCTCCCCTGAACATGCACAACTGTGCGTGGAATGAGAAATCATTCCCGCCGTTTCATTTCAACCATTGCCTCCATATTAGTTCTTCTTAATATCCCAAAGGTCATAACATTTGATAGATCATAATGTCAGCGGGGCCGGTCATAAACCTCCACCTCCTCTTCTGGCAGCTACAGTCTGCTCACATCACACCTTAATTGAGCGAGAGGCAGGCAGGCAGCACGCTCAGGCCACGGCAATCGATTGTGACAAACAAATTAGAGACGAGTTTGAATGATTAAGTTATGTATTGATTTTGATTTAAGCATTAACGGCTCATGTACTCGGCGGGATTAGATGGAAAGACGAAATGTAATCAATGCTTCCTTGTACATATCAATGGGATTTAGCATTTGAGGAGTGGGGTCAATGGGGTAATAAGGGGCCGTGCAGACAAAATGTGATGCTTTTTGCATTGTGGTAGGTGTGTATTTGATTATGTGCAATAGGCAGGATTAAACATAATGTGATTACAAACATTTGAATTTAATATATTTGATTATTTTCAGCAGTCAAATGCAGGACAATTTCTGGTTAAATAACTGATACTTCAGTTTCAACACGTGAGGCGTTTTCATCACGGGTTGCCTCAGAGGGAATATGCTCTTTAAGAGTAAATCAAAGACAATTTTACTTACTTTCACCTTAATTGAACTACAGAATGACCATAATATATCTGCGAGCGGCTGATGGGGCCATTGATCAAAACTAATGACTCAATTACTCGTGGCTCTCAGGTTTCTAGAGTCCCCGTTTTAAAGCTCACTTCCTGCCCCCCTCTCTACTTTGAGACAATACACGCTTGCAGAAATACACACGAGCTGCGACACAACTGATACAGGTATTTTTTTAACAAGGGACATTTGACAAAAGTGGAAAAAGTGGAGTGCTTGGGAGTGACTCAGATTGCTGCCTCATAAATTCACCTCTGATCAAAGAACTTATGTTTAATTTAAAAAGTTGCCATTTAGACAAAACTCACCTATTCCACTTTTCCTTTTTTGTTGTAAAACAGTCTCTAGAAATCTGTAACAAAATTATTCTACATAAACTATCAAAAATATACATAATTTCTTGTTTTCTTTGGTATTCTTGTCATATATTGAAATGCAATAATACTTGATGGATAGTGTGTGAGATAATGTTGCCCATTGTCTGGTATTAATTTGATCGTGTGAAGATTCGATTAACTGTGGCTAGTTTCGGTGCAAAAACTGTCAGTAAGGCCCATCATAACATCGTGGAATGACGTCTGTCGTAACTACCTTACGCCACTGTACCTCGCTATACTGCTGCAGCTTGCATGCGTGCAGTGTTCACACAGACAATATTGTTGCTCTGCAGAGACGACTGCTACGAAACTACTGCATTTCCATAATTAAACACGACATAAGGCACTGTATTGTCATGGTCGTGCAAATACTTCACAATAAAAAGTCTTGTGTTAACATCTGAAGGGATTCTGCTGACAGAAACACTGTCAGAGGGCTGCCTGTGTCTTTCTTTTACCAGTGCACAGAATAAACAGAAAATTATTTTTTAATGGAAAACAAGCGAATTCTTATCAGTGAACCATGATCTGCAAGAGGGGAAAAACCTTGATTACATGCATTATTAATAAAATTGATTTTAACTGAGCTAAAGATAATGTTTATGTAGCAAATATATATATATATATAATATATATAGTCAAAAACGTCAAAGGCTCGCCCCGTCTCTAACCTTTAATGTAAGAGTGGTAAGCTTTATGCATGAACAGCACCTACACACACAGTGAGGCCAGAAAAAATAAAAATCACAGGGCTTACACAAACACCCACACCTCTGGGAAATTTACAGTTTCCTGTCCACCTGACCTAAATGTCTTTGGGAAATGTGAGGAAACTGGAGCAGCAGAAGCAAACTCACGCAGACACACAGAAAACACGCAAATGCGGCACAGAAAAGCCCCAACTGGGATCAAATCCCGCAACACGGGAGGAATTAAACAAACCACGGGGACAACCGAGACCACACTGTTTACTGAATCCTCCTGCACGACATGTACGAAAACCTCATGGCCCCCAAAACCTCATGACAACCGCTCAACACACGCACGGCAGGGAAATACAGGACATGCGCTGAATCCTGAGCCGTGCGTCACACACATGATCTGAGCTAACTTAAACATGTATCTGTCATACCTCTGAATCATGAATCATACAGTTTCTATATCACAGCAACAGCTGGCATCACATCTGCAAGCAAAGCAGCTTTTGTATCAACTAAGGCTGAGCTGAATTAATGTCACAGATGGCACGTATTACTTACAATTACCGTTCATGAAAAAACACAATATATTTCTATATCCTATCCTATTTAATCCTGTGAAACCTGTGCAAATTGGTTTGATTTCTTTTGAAAACATAGGAATCGGATCGTCTTACTTTTTTCGGCTGTTTAGCTCTGGGCTGTGTCTCTCACGGGGATGTCTCCGATGTCTCTTTCAGAAGCCTTTCTGTTCAGCTCTGGAAATCGGTGTTTTTACGGCACGTTGTTCGATACATCCGCAGATAGATCCGATATTGGGCGTCTTCCGTTTATACTTTAATCATATTTCGGTGATAAAAGTATATTAGCGTCGATGCTAAACGCCATATTGGTTTCCCATAGTTCCTTTGGAGAGGTCAGAGATTTGTTTTGGTCTTGTCGTCCAATCGGAAGACCGACCGACGCTTTGTATCCGCTTACGTAAGCCATACGTCATCTGAAGCAAACTGCACTGTGATTGGCCGAATTCTGCTGTATCTATCGCTCCGTGTTATTGGCAGAAACTCCTGCATTACAATAAGCGCTGGTAGCCCCTATAATAATACTAATACTAAATACTAATACTAACACTAACTACTACTACTACCAATAATAATAATAATAATAATAAACAATGAGACCAGGGTAAATCAGGAGACAGTGTAACAAGCAGCAGGGCCTCATATGGATGTTAACCCTGTGTTGACTGCAGGCAGAGCAGGCAGGAGGGTCAGGGCCCTCTCTGAGGTATCAGGAGTGTGACGTGGCCCTCTGCAGCAGCACAGAGAGGAGCTGCTTTGCACAATGGCACAGATAATGGGATACACAAACAACGGCAAAACAAAAAAATTATGGGACTTTTTTTTTGGAAAAGTGTGTCCATTTTTTAAACTATAATAGTTTTAATGTTTATTTTTTCACTTTCTGATTCCCAACACTTGGGAGAAAGGTTTTCTACAACAAAAAAGCTTGTACATCATACTTTTGGGTGATTTATCACTCAATACTCTGACAGCCCAGGTTGTCCTGAAAAAAAAGATGTATATATCTTCATTGTGCATTGAGAGAATGAGGTTTTAAGTGCATTATTACACAAAAAGTCCAGGCGAACCAAAACTAGGTAAAAAGGGCTTAGGGTTCAGAAGGTTAATTCATTTATTTATTTGTGTATTTATTTATTTATTTATTTATTATAAATTTAAAAAAAATCTCTCTCTGTCTTTCTATCTCTTAAAGCTCATTTTCTGGGTTGTTTTCTTGTCACCTTTTACCATTTCCTGCAATGACATTTCTTGTTAATTGTCTTTTCCACCATGTTTTGGAAAAAATCAAACCAATTTGCTCAAGTTGAAAGATTTGAAGGGGACCTTTCATGCTTTTCCCTTCCTTTCGAATAATGTTACAGTATATGATCACGTTAAACTTGGCCAAAGTTTAAATCATAAAGGTAAAAGTATGTAAAAAGTTCCCTCAGGCTTCAGATACTCTCTTTCTAATGGGTGTTTCTACTTCTGGGATTCACTGACACCAGCTCATGACATATTTCTTCATATGTTCATACACTTCTACATGTAGCAACACGCTAACGTCATGGAAACCTGTAATCTTACCGACGTAAGTTTCTCAACATTTTTGGATCATATTTTGGCTAAAACATGTCCAGTTCTGAAGCTTTTATCGGTGATTTTTGTTTCAATTGTTGCTAAAACAAGAAAATAATGAGTGTTCCAGCTTTTACTGTTTTCATTTTAGATTTACATATACAGGATAATTTAAATAATAATCTTTCGTGGCCATTACAGGGAAATTTCAGTGGAAATTCAGGCATAATTCAGACGCAATACTGCATTTGTAACATAAGGTAATGGCATGACGGGGAAGACAGAAGCAAGCAAACACACTGATGGCGCCCAGGGGCGTGTCAAACACGAAAAGTGGCTTTATCTTACACCAAAATCACTGACAAAATGGCAGTATGTGACGACTTCAGAATAAGAGCGGCCTGTATATACAGGATTATGCAAACGATGATCTCAAGCAGCCATCCAGCCGCAGGTGGTCCCCTTTTTAAAGGGTTAAAACATATCAACAGTATATGATTACACTGTGTGATCTATTCACCGAGGGAAACTGTGACTAAAAACAAATGAAAAAAATTATAAGTATTCATTGTTTTGGCCGCGATTCCTTTTTGTTTGATTTCAGATTAAAAAAACTGCAGAAACTGGGTTACAGTCTGAATTGTCACTGATCCAGCGATAAGTGATCAGTGACAGATGGTTTCTAATCGATTACCTTTTGAAAAAAAGCTCACAAACATCCTGCTTTGAAAGGATTTTAAAGGAATCCTTCTGCTGACAGTCAGATATGGCAGCTGGTACTCAGCACTTCCACCACAGATTCGGTTCCAATAAAGTGACTGTCCTGCACTAAAAATAGGCTGCTCCATGAATTCCCACTAAAATAGACTCATCCAAACTATGTGTGTGTGTTCCACAGAGGATTCAGCGACCTGATTTCCATTAAACATCTGACGCCATCCTGGTTCATCAGCTCACAATAAAGTAATGATGGTTTGCAAAGGGACTCTTTGGGGACAACAGACTGAGAAATCACCAGTGGAGGCGCTAAAGGTAATGAAACAAAAGAACAAAAATAATGACGAAATGGCCAAAAATAAAAACATTTGCACTGTTGTTACTAATAGCTATGAACATCACTACCAAACTAACCAGCAGACTTTGGTCTTAATTTCAGAGAGAGACACGTTCTTACTGGCTGTACTATAAATGCAGATGTGCATGCGTGTCCCTTCAGAGAAACTTGCTACTTCAGAAGAATAAGAGGAAGACAAACTCCCCTGACGGGAAATCCAATTTGTTCACTCTGTTGTCATTTACATATCACACACACACAGGCCCGGAATACACACATATACACAAACAGGTTTGAGGTCACAGTGACCTTGACCTTTGACCATTAAGTTCTCATCAGTTCAACAATGAGTCCAAGTGGACGTTTGTGTCAAAGTTGAAGAAATTCCCTGAAAGTGTTCTTGAGATATTGTGCTTACAAGAGATACAGAGACAAGGTCATGGTCACCTTGTCCTTTGACCCATGATCACCAAAATTTAATCAACTCATCCTTGTATCCAAGTGGATGTTTGTGCTAAATGTGAGGAAAATACCTTACGGTGTTGTTGAGATATGGCCAAAAACATGTTTTATGAGGTCACCTTGACCTTTGAGCACCAAATTCTGATCACTTTCCTGTCACTGTGTGTGAGACAGGTGCAGCAGCAGGATCAAAAACACTGAAATGACATTTGTCCTCTCCCCCCCAAAAAAAAAACCCAAAGGCCCACACAATTAACGAATACTCGCATGGCTGAATATTTAGGTCCAGCCCCAGTGGACATTTGCGCTAAATATGACAAAATTCCCTCAAGGCCCTCTTGAGGTACTGTGTTCACAAGAATGGGACGGACGTATGTATGGACATATGGAAAACCTGGTATAAAAACATTAAATATGCAATATCTCAGGTTAAAAAAGAAGAAAATACATATTCTATTTTTCTGTTTACTAGTGACAATACAACAGTGGCTGCTGTCACATGCACCTAAAGTCAGCAGAAAGCATCCCTGATTAACACCAAACTTCTCAGTATAAGCAAGTGTTGTTTTCTGCGAAGTTGACAGGTGTTGATTGCAGAGTTGTTTGTCTGTTCAGAGCTTCAGCAGCTCGAGGGCAAATGTTCCAAACTAAAAGTGTAAATGGATTCTGATCAGTGTGAAGCTGCAACTCAAAAGCTACGGCGAAGAGCTGATTGTTACTCTGAAAGAATTTCATAAATTTACAATGCTATTTTGATGCACAGAGGTATCTCATGAGGATTTTTTTTTTCACCCATCAAAGTTAATCTAATATCACATAAACGGAGCAGATGAGGTCAAACGAAAGACGTGATTTGTCCAGAGCAGGTAAGAAGGATTAACACACTGAGAGAAGAGTTTCCTGAGGAGTAATTACAGCTAGTTACTCGGCCTTTTCTCCGGACACCGACGGAGTGAGGTCACGCTGGAAGCAGCCAGGAGGTCAGCGCTGAGCAGCGAGAGGAGAAAAAAACAGTGAGCTGTCGGTCCGGAGGAGCTGATGAGGAGTGACACGGCCAGCAGAGGCAGGCCCTCAAGAGGACTCGGTGCTGATGCAGGATTTACACTCATCACAGAGCGAAGTGGTCCTGTCACGGACTGCAATGATGACAATGACACGGGCAGCGGGTCTGTCAACTGCAGCTGTGTGTGTGTGTGTGTGTGTGTGTGTGTGTGTGTGTGTGTGTGTGTGTGTGTGTGTGTGTGTGTGTGTCTGATGCACAGTCGCTAATGAGTGAGGAAGTAGACTGTCTGTGGGAGGATATATGTGTTTCGGGTATTTTCGTGTATGTAGGTGGAGGTGTAACAAAGTATAGACAAGTGCTGAATGTAATATTTCGGAGCTGGGACTGAAGGACGTGTCCTTCATGCTTCATTACCTCCATGTGACGGCTGCTGATATTGGTTACTTTACAGATTCTGATCTTTTCATTACTTTCTCTTTTCTTTTGTTTTTACTTCCTGTTCTTTCCCCCTTCCCTTAATTTAACTTTTTTGTTACTTTTTTTGTCCTTTCTATGCTTCCGTCCTTCACTCTTACAATTTCCTTTATTTGCCTTCAATATTTCCCCTTCCTCACACTTTGTGGAAAGTCCTGTCAGTTAAAAATAGTAAACGAGGTTTGAAATTAGCACCAGCCACCTGCCAAATACGCAAGCGGCTGCTAGATTGGCTCTCCTTAAAACCCAAAAAAAAACAACTATCGTCTTTTAAGCGGCTTTTTTGCCCACCTGCCACAATGGCAGGTGGGCAAAAAAGTTAATTTTTGGGCCCCTAATAGTAATCCAATGTTGAGATCCAAGTTGAAATTGTCAGGAAAAGAGCTAGTTAGCTTTAAAAAAAGAAAGTAATCATGTTGTTTTCAAATGTAACATCAAGAAGAAGAAAATTTAGTTTTTGGCAAGAAACTTGAATAATAGAGTTGTTTGGGTGAGCGATATAAAATGTGTAACAGAAATGGAGTTACAGCCTGTTTAACTTCCTATCACGAGCTGTAATCAAATTATAATACATCTTCAAAACTACTGATGCTAAGATTTGAGATTGTTAAGGAGTCTCAGTGATGGTATGAATATCAGTAAATATTAACGACCCCCATCTCTAATGCTGGTACAGAGCTAATGGTGACCAGCGAAGGAGCGGTGTGCATCAAGATCGCTTTGGTCGACTCACATGTGACCTTAACGACTCTGTAGCACAAACCAGCTCCGGTTTAAAGCCCGCAACGCCGCTCTGTTTAATTAGAGGAGCAGGACCTTCCTGGAGAGGCGAAACGTCTTCAAGAAACTCAAACAAGTCCAGTCGTTATGAAAATAGCACTTATCGATATCGTGACCTGGATGGCTTCATTGACACGACATAAACTACAGAAAAACCCATTTTTTGAGTGAAGGGGGACTTAAAAAGGTTTTCAACCGACAGAGAACCTGCTATTTCTACGGATACGTGAGCACATTTGAGCGTGCTGTGTGACATTACCAAAATCTCAATCCTAAACTCAGAGTGACGTCTTTAAATGGCTTTTTTACTCCAACAAAAAGTTCAAAGAAAAGCTGCACCAGCAGTAAACTTCATAAATGATTATGTGACAATCAAAACGTCAGACCGATCAACTATGTCTGATGGATCGATCGATCCAGATCCTTCCTCGCGCTGTCATTTGAGGCGAGTCCTGCCTGTGAGCCGAATCAAACTGCATGTAGAGGAATTCACAGAGTTGATTTTCAGCAGCTCACAACTACAGGCAGCTTCTCACAGCTTAAATAGGGTAATACCTCATAAATGATGGCTTGTAGGGCCGGTGTAATGATGAGGGATAAGAAATACCCACAGGCATGTATCATCATAAACATCAACCAGCTCGAGTGGCTGTGATAAAGTATCCTGCGGGTCAGGACCGACTTATCAGATCTTGATTTGGGGGGAGGACACGTCTTGTAAACAATGATAAATGGCATCAGGTGCCCTCATACATTATCCTCACTTTCTGTCCAAAACTGGGTAAACCGTTTATTTTTTGAAAATTTTCAATCTTTTATGTTTTTCTTTTCGGGCGAGTTTGCTGAGCAACAACCACCTGCTTTCATATTCACACAGCTGCACGCGCCGAAGCCTCAGATGCTGCCGAACAATCCCGACGCGTGCAACAGTGACTTCAGTTCTTTGCTCAAGGCCACATTAATGAGACTTCTTTACTGTGAATTCTTCGCTTCATTTCACACAGACAGATTGTCTAAGCATGTCAAGGTTTCACACCAGTTCATAATTTAGCAGCATTTCACAGTTCGCCCTGCGTTTAGCGTGCACAGAGATCTAATTTTAAAAGGTAAGAATCAGCTGCCGATGCCATTAAGGTGTTTTGTTCTTTAAAGCAGTGTTCATTTGAACTGTGTCATTGGTGTTTGTTTCCACCTGCTGAAATAAAGTCCAATATTCACTTTTCTTTGTGCTCTTTTCTGGTTTCAAAAAATACCAAAGAAAAGTTCGACTCTTCAGCAGCTACGTGCTTCACCATGTTCAGTGAGTTACTAAGGCTGTGAGTTTGGTGCGGGGTAGGTAAAGTACAAAGGGAAATGGTACATGGACTGTATTTGTTTAGTGCTTTTCTAGACTTATTGACCACTCAAAGTGTTTTACACGACACTGTCACGTTCCCCCATTCACACACACACATTCACACATTAGTGGCCGAAGCTACAGTACAAGGTGCCACCTGCTTCTCAGTACTCGTTCACACACTCACACTGCAAAGACGCAGCATCCGGAGCGATTCGGGGTTCAGAGTCTTGCCCAAGGATACTTCGACATGAGAACAGAGTGAACCAAACAGGAGAATGGCGGGGGTCAAACTGGGGTAATATGTTGCTCTATCAGTTACAACAAATGTATCTGTCACAGCCGCACTGCTCACTACGGAGCCAAAATGTGCATTCATCCAAAACAATTAGCTTAACCGGAGACCATTCTGCGATGGGATCGCTCCAGTCGCAGCGCAGCGATCCGCAACTTAAAAACAAAGTTAGCCACGAGTGTAAAGTTAGGCAGCAACTGGCCCCTTCCCTAAACCCGACCCCCCTTACTTTTAGAGCCGCTGCTCGAACTACACGCACCTCCAAACTCGACCTTCATTTTGATCTCCACTGCACACGAGATTTGTGACTGCGACTCTCACTGTTGCAACATTATCTAATTATAAACTCCGTCCACGGACAGACATTTAAATAAATGTCAAAAAAGACTCAAAAGAGCGTCTGTGGTAACCTGACGCATGAAGCAAGAAATAAAGTCCAACATTTAGCTGTTCATGCTGTCAATCTCGTAACACAAACTGTATATAATATTTAAGTGAGCGACTCTGACTTGTTCGTTCGTACAGCACAGGGAAAAAACTCTTTGCAAACTGAGAGCATTTTATGGAGCGATATCGACTCCCTGAGGGGAGAGAGACAAAAACACTGGCAGAAGGATGAACTGTGGGGTTATTTACAATATTTAGGAACCTCGAGCTGTAAATGTCATCTAGTTGTGACGGATCAGCGCCGGTCATTTTGCATGCGAGGCGCACAATTCTGTTCGGGGATTTTCAGCCCTGTACAGTTGGGCTGCAGCTATAATCAGAATCAGAATCTGCTTTTATTTTAAGTACATTTACATATACACAGAATTTGACTTGGTGTTTGGGTGTGAAACAATAAACATATGGGAAGAATACAATATTATTTATTTTTTAAAGTCTAATGAATGCTGAGGAGCAGATTTGCCCAAAAATGTTCTTTTAGCAGCAGCAGCAGCTGAGATCTTTTGGCCTCTCTGACAGCTCGCTGCTGCTGAGCCACATCACCTCCACCAGCAGGTTCCACTCAAAACCAGGTGCAGGTGAGTCGGGGAGGAATTAGCGCTCACGGGCTGAGCTTGGTCTGTTTCAATTTGCTGCTAGTAGTTGTTCAATCAATAACTTCCTTGCAAGCCAGGCTTCAGAGTGTTCAAGTGCATTACACTTCACTCCCCGGGACTCCAAATGGTGCAAACAGCCCAAAGTGAGAGTCCAGACCAGACATTAATGGGTCTCTGCGCTCAAAAGGTTGCAGAAAGTCATAGACTGCGCCAGAGAGAAGCTGATTTGAATTGCAAAGAGGATGTAATTACAAATCCAAATGTTTCAGCATTCAGGCCATTCCCTGTCAGTGTCACTGTCACTTCTTATTTATAATTCCTCTCTCTTTGCAATTCAAATCCTCCCCTGCACATGATATTCTACATTTAGTATTCTTTAGTTGAAGTGATCATATTTTGTGTGGAGTGGAAGCGATGCGCCGCAGATACACACAAACCATCTGGGCACATGCGCTACATATGCACAGATGAATACATACATTAAAGATTAAAGGGGCTTCATATATAAACTCAGGCAGATGGATGCGAGTGTGTTGGCTCGATGCTGAGACGTACAGCACGCGCTCTGCATGCAGCCGCTTTCCATTAATACTGGAGCATTACATCAGTCATTCTGATACCAGCGTGTCAGAACTCAAGTTTAGGAGTATTTTTCACCAGATATTTATGCAAAATAAATGAAGTGTTTGCACAAGATATTTATTCTTGTCAGGGTGGAGAAGCTCCTTTGAAAGCTCTCCATTTAAACCCCCAAAATTATTTTAGAGCAGAACAGTAGCAACCCCTTAACCCTTTAAAGTCCTCACTGGGAAAAAAGCAACTGATATTTTTTTTCTTTATATTTTAGATAGAGATAGATAGATAGGTACTCTATTGATCCCGAGGGAAATTTAAGTAACCAGCAGCATATTAAACATACAGAATAGAATATAGACCAATAAATATATAAGCAATATATACAGAGAAAAAGAGAGATGCAGAATATGCAAAAACACAAGATATAAAAAGCAACAATACCAGTAAAAACAGTGCAACAGTGCAAACAGTGTTTTGCATGTTCTTCGAGCTATAATCATGAAAATCAATGTTTATTTTTTAACGGACATAATTGAGACGGCCCTTTGTGGTAAAACAGAAAGAAAAACAAAACAAAATGACAAACCTTAGTATACTACCATATATCAATTTCTGACTGTGAAATTAGAAGTATCATCAGTACTAGTAATATTTCTACAAAAACTTTATGGATACTTAAAGGGACTCCTCGTGTCTCTACAGTGATGGACTTGATAGATTTTAATTATTTATGCTCATAACTTTCTTATGACTTTTATCCACTCATTTATTCCTTTTTTGGTACTTATTTTCGTTCTGCTATTTATTATTGACTTGCACTATTTTTGTCTTCTAGGGGAAACTTAATTTTGTTTTTCTTTATGCATGGAAGTGCATAATGAAAATGACAAATAAAAGAAATCTAAAATTTAATCTAATTTTAGATATTTGCTTTTACAGTACTTTGAAAAGATCTCAGTTATGGTGAAAAACTGACATCCGTTTTCTTGTTTTTAAACCTTTGAAACCCGATTTAACTGGTCTGATTTTTTAAAAAAAAACATGGTTAAATGGGCAAAAAACAGCTTGTACAGAGATGTCCCACAAATTGCAAAAAATTAGAAAAAAGTGACAAGAAATGTCCTAAAATGTCTCTTAAACAAGAGAGAAAGAGGAAACATTATTAGAAATTTATTTGCTAAAGGTTTAAAGGGTTAAAGGGTAAACAAAAATCATTTTTATTAAGATTTAGCGACTCAAAATCTGCTCTAATCAAACAGCTCAGCAGGATGTTAAAGGGTTAAGGCAGAGATGAACCTTCAGTGTTTAAAAGCAACTCTGATATACATTATGCTGCCGTTTTAATAAATTGATTGTATGGTAATAATATTTTTATTGGATGACACGTCTGGCAACTCTCCAATATCTTCTGCAGCCAATTATGTGTCCACTTAGCAGATGTAATCCGCTGTGACAGCACATATTAGCTCTTTACGATGTGTTTGCAAGGTAAACGTCTATATAAAGCATGTGATACGGGCCAACGACGCTGTGAAGGAATCTGAGGGTTTTTTGGTGATGCTGTGTGTGGCCGAGCGAGCCGAGCGCGCACTCTGTCTTCTCCCCGCCGCTCTGTGTGTCCGTCAGCGCTGACAGAAGCGTCTCAGTGTGACTCTATAGAAAATGTGCCACATTTTCAAACACTTAGGTTCAATGTTCAAGCACATCAGTCACGGCTGGTGATTTATTGACTAAAGTCGCGGCTCTGCATTCACGTCAGGCTGCTGCCCTCGTCTCCCAGAGGGGCCGCGCTGCAGCAGGATATCCTGGCCCCCGGCGAGGACCCGAGGCTCCGCGGAGGGAAGATACATTTATTAAGGCGCTCTGCATATCTTTGCTGCTGGTTCACTCCGTCAATCGCCTGCTGACTGACACTTTCTCATTCATTCATGAACTCAATCCCTCACCAAACCTACTTATTATTATTTACTTTGTTTCATCATGTTAACGTAAACTCAGTTTTTATGCATTACACTGACACACACTTCATTCCTCCATTGCACCTTTTATACATTTTGTGTTCTTTATATCTATTTTTCTAATTTTCATTTTAAATATTTTATATTGCTTCCATATTTTTCATCTTATTCTGTTTAAAGTTGCTTTCATTCTTCCTCCACGTTAATTATTTTGCACCAGAACACCAGGTCGGACTCCTTGCATGTGTAAATGTACACGGCAATAAAACCTGATTCTGATTCTTGATGATTTTCTCGTTACCACACGTGTTTAGACTGGCACAAGTTGTGAATTTAAAGAAGCACACGCTCAGATTTAACCCTTTAAAACCTGGATCGACATCACTTTTCTGATGCCGGGAAAATTTAAAAAAAAAAACATAAAAGAATAAAATGTACAGAAAAGTATGTTCATAACTATTATAATTATATATATATTTTAAATTCATTACAGACAAAAATGCATTAAAAATATCTACATTTTCTGCACTTTTTCCAGGTATTTTTCTTGTTTTTGTTTTTTTTCTCATGCATTTTGTGCACAGAGTGATATGAGTTTGTGTAATATTAACCCTTTAAAATCTGAGAAAATTGGCTTGACTTTTTTTTAAGCATGGAAGAGCAACAAATACTTAAAAAATGATCAAGAAATTAGTAAAAAAGAAAGAAACTTACTGGAAAATAGAAAAAAAAAGTAAAGTAAAAAACAAACCAAAAAAAGACATCAAGACAGTATTATCAAAAAATCTGAAAAATGTATTTTTCCTGTAACATAATTATATATAATTAAGATAATTATAAATATAGTTCTCTGGCTTTTTTCTCTAATTTTGATCTAATAATGAGTCCCAGCTAATTTTCAGATCATTTTTTGTCACCTTTTACTAATTTTTAGCAGTTTGCAGGACATTTCCTGCCAAGTTGCCCATTATGTTTTTGAAAAATCAAACCAGTTTTCGTGTGCTTCAGAGATAAAAATGACTGTGGAGGGTGTCTGAAGCACAAAAACAAAAAAAAGATATCGACCCAGGTGTTAAAGTTTCAAAGCGAGCATTAAAGGGTTAATATACATCACCTACTGTTTTTGTTTATTTTGTAGCAATGAAATACAAACTGTGGAGTCTCTGACAGGATCTACACGGAGGAGGCCGTTTGCTGCCACGCTATCTGCCGCTCAGATCTGCAGTTTAGTCCCTCACAAGAGGAAACTCCACAAAGTCAAGGGCACGTTTCAGGAACCGCTCACGCTCAGGCTCGCTTCACACGGATCCGTCACGACGTTTCCGAGCCAACTGTTCTCAGTGCTAATCGGAGCCGCCTGAAGCCGTCCGCGGGGGGAATGTGGCCGGTTGTTCAGTATGCGCCTCTGCAGTGACGCGGGGATTTATGGGGGCCGAAAGACGTGGAAACGACGTGAACAGAAGGGCCGGGTCAAATGTGTGTGTTCTCTGCTGGGCTTGCCTCTCTCGTGGGGGTACAGTTTCATTTGCGGCTGTGAATAATGCAGCCCGGCTCCCTTGTTCTGCCAGAGTTCGTCGATGGGGCCAAGCCTTCAGATAGGGTCTACAGATATTTACATTCAAAGCGCCGCCTGCTTTCCGTACGTGATCAGACGCGCTGCAGGAGGATAAGAATGACAAAGACATGAAGACTGGAAATGTCCCGGTGGCCTCTGAGCGTTGTTTCCACTGCAGTGTTATCTTGTGTGTGTAACCATCTGCTGTAAAAAACTCTCTTTTTAATTTAAAAAGGACTAAATGCCTTTGAGGCTGAATCACTTTTTTGCTGTTATTTCCATCTGCGATGTCTCGGCGAGAAAAGACGACGGATGTGATGCTCGTCCTTGTCTCTGTTGTTGAAGTTGATTGAAGTTAATGATTAATTACTGAATTCTGGGTCATTGCTGTGAATATCTTGCTTAATTTTGTCAGTTGGGTACAACTTTTCAGTCATTAATTTGTGCCAGCATGAAAAATTGAAAAATTAAGTTTTATCAGACAGATGGACTAAAGCACATATTGTCTGCAGAGTCACTGGCTGATTTTTACAATTCAAATTACTGCAGACTCACTGCTCTTAGCCGAAAAAAGATCGAAGGGGATCTAACATGATTTTCTGAATTTTGTGTTTTAAAGTGTAACAATGAAGGACGTACACAGTTTTTCTACTCCGGCTACAGTATGACATCATATTGTGCCAGATTTCGTTAACGCGGAGAGAAAAACATTTCAACAGTGGAAACTCCATCAAACTAAAACAATAGTAAAAGAAAAGAAAAAAAAGAAGAAAAAGAAAGAAAAAAGGTAAATGACTTGCTGAAATGTTTTTTTTTTTCTGTTACATAATTTTAAATAAAAAATAATTTTAATTACAAAAATAGTATTTTGGACACCCCTAATTTTCTAATAATCCTTTCTTTTTTAAAACTTAAATAACTTTAGAAAAAAGAAAACGAGCTCAAATTATGCAGAAACTATATATTTTTTTCTGTAACATAATTTGGAATAGAAATTCATTATAATTAGAAATATACTTTTCAAAACACTTTCACTTTTTCTTTGTTTGGGGGGTAATTTTTTTTTTTAAACTTATTTTTAGGCAATTTTCTTGTCACATTTGACTAAACTCTCAGAAACAGATATTTCCTGACTTGTTGCTAATTTCCTTTTTTGCCTACGTTTTTGATAGAAATCAAACCAACATGCTCTTTCTTCAGAGGTGAAAAAACTTATGAAAGGCATCTGAACACAGCAGAAGAAAACTGATCCAGGTTTCAAAGGGTTAAAATGTCCTCACACTGCATGCATCCATTTTAATGATGAGATCTGATCATGTCGTGTGATTTTAGCAGAACGACAACATCTCAGTCTTCATTTCCAGCATTTACAACCTGATCTGACTCACAGGAGCGCGATGAACGTGATGATGAAACGATGTGTGTTCGTGCCAGTCTCCGATAATCACACTGTTATTCGGGTACTAACAACGTTAACGTCTCTATCAGGTGGAGACGTCGCCCTCCGAAACATCTCAAGAAGAAAACTTTTCATTAAGAAGGGAGACTTTTGATGTCTTTAAACCATTTCGTGATAATTCGATTTTCCTCAGTCACATCAGTTATGGTGGAAACTGACAAAGTGCATGTACTCAACCACTGTAGCTGGGTACATGGTTGAAGTTCTTTTACTTTACTTTTTACTACTTTACAGTAGAAACAGGAGATTTACACAATCAGGTCAGTATCTGAACAAATGTCTCCTTACATTGTTATGGCATTATTGAGTTACTGCGCTGAATAATGGCGAGAAAAGTGTTTTTGCAGAACATTATGACGTAAAGTTGAAGGTGACCTTTAACGTTTTGGACATAAAATGTCATCACTTCATCATTTTATCCTGTTAGTGAATGCGTTCTTAAATCATCTAACATGTTTTGTAAGGTCACAGTGACCTTGACCTTTGACCTTCAACCAATTTATCTTATCAATTTAACTTTTTTTAAAAAATCCAAAACGATGTTTATGCCGAATCTGAAAATCTCTGGGAATCTTGTAAAAAGTACAAGAAATCAAATATTAAAAAAAAAAAAGTCAAACAAAAAAACCCACAAAATAACCAAATAAATGCTTAAAATAATACTAATTCTGTAAAACAGTTCAACTTTCTAATTATCATTATTATAAATTTAGTTTGGACACTTTCCCTAGCTTGAAAAAAAAACAACAAATTTGCTTTTTTCCTGCCATTTTCTGTACCATTTCTTACTACGCTGCTTTTCCATGTTTTCGAGAAAAAGGTTAAATACTTGAAAGCACCTGAATGCAGCACAAATAATTTGATGTTGATCTAGGTTTCAAAGGGTTAAGAACAATATCCACCCCTGGTTATTTCTTACTTAATTCTTGGTTGCCTTGAAATCCTATTTTCCTGTCAGCGTGATGATTTCATGTACCTCACTGCGGTCAGTAATGAACTAACGTGTCTTTGCACCTATAAAAAATTCTCGCCCCTGTGGCGATGTTCCAAACACAATTTCCCACACAGCAGCTGGCCAATAAACTGATTCTGATGCAAGCCTAAATTTGCTCCAATATCACGCGATCCTCATTTTATCTTCAAAAATCTAATCGAACAGACAAGTGTAACCGAGGCGTGCCTCTCGGTGACGGCGAGGAACAGTCGGGTAAGGGATGGGACGGCCGGAGCCCCCGCGGGGAGGCGGGCGGGCAGAGCGCTTTATCCGAACAGATTACTGAAGGCAGCCGTGCCCTCTCTCCTCGGCTGCCGGGCGCCCCGGCCTTGATCCTAACTCCCTCTGAATGGTAATCACCTGGGAAAAGGTCCCAATTATCTCCCTGAAACTCTCAGAGGTACAGTGTCCCTGTCGCTCTCGCAGCCGCGGATTAGACACAGACACACAGGTACAGACAGCAGCAGAGACACCGACATAAGCCACTGCACCGTGCACACGCAGGAGTGAGTGAGGCCGCTGCAGACCAGCGAGTGTGCTGCCTTCTCAAATATAATAGCTATCCACCTCTTGCTTAAAGGCTCTCAGCATTAAAATGCAACCCATCGTCTTTGTAGTGTCCACTTTACAATATCACATAAATATCGATATCAATATTGATATTCATGTGATATCAGTATCAATATCGATACTGATATCACATGAATGCAGCATTAGCATTGCTTTACTGTCAGCTTATCCCCAGACTGTTATGGTAGCCTTAATTAGTTAATCTTATATTTACTAGTCCCAAGTTAGTCCCAACTTTAAAGCCTTTAGGCTGAGACACTACGTTATTGAGAAATGTTGATCAGGATTTTAGGTCTGTCCTTTCCAGACTGACAATATGTCCAAAATTACATATTTGCATTCACGTTAGCTACTTCTTGACATTTTACTCTGCTAGACAGCCGCGCAGCAGCGTTGGCGAGGCGAGATAAGGAGCCTGACACTGGACGCTACAACACCTAAGGGCGACACACGGAGAAAGACACAGATCCAAGCTTTCATATCTTGTATTATTTTCACTCTTTTTGACTATTGCCTTGTTTTTTTGCCGTTTCCTTTGTCACATTTGTTTTAAGTGATATATTAAAAGGTATCATGCATTCTTAACCTCAAACTGGAGCCTTTTTTGTGCATTTTCCCTAAAATATAATCCTTGTTTTAATTAAATGCAAATCCTTATCACCACCTAAAGATGCAATTACCAGAAATATGAACTCACTCTGCAACCATGCCCTCAAGAGGAACACAAACACGCTGACACACACACACATCCAGGAAACACACAGTGACCTGAACTCAAACCTGTTAACCCTCTGAAATCTGAGCAAACTGGCCCTTTTCAAAAACATGTGTATGTCTGTCTGTCCAGTTCATTCTTGTGAACCCAACATCTCAAAAACACCCCAAGGGAATTTGACACAAATATAAACTTGGACTTAATGATGGGTTGATTAGATTTTGATGGTCATAGGTCAAAGGTCAGGGTTACTATGACCTCATCTGTCTCATTCATGTGAATGTAATATCCCAAATAAACCTCAAGGGATTTTTTACATTTTTTTTTATTTGTACAATGAATTACTTGGAGTCAAGGAAGAGCTGATAAGAATTTGGTGGTAAAAGATGAAGGTCATTGGGGAATCTGCATTCTTCCCATTCTTGTGAAAGTGATATATATAGAACACCACTAGGGAATTTCTTGACATTTGGCAGAAATGTTCACTTGACTTAAGAATGAACTGATTAGATTAAGGTGGTCAAAGATTAAAGGTGAAGGTAACTGTGACCTTCTCAGAATAATTCTTGAGAACGCGATTTCTTAAGAGCACCATGAGGAAATTTCTTCAAATTTGGCACAAATGTTCGAGGACCCTTAAGTGATTATATTTTGGTATACAAAGGTCAAGGTCACCTTGACCCTGCATTCTTCCCATTCTTGTGAAAGCGATATCTCAAGAACACCTTCAGGGAATTCCCCAAAAGTTGGATTTAAGGATAATATGATTAGATTTTGGCAGTCAAAGTGCAAGGTCATGGTGACCTAGCATTCGTCTCATAGTTGTAAAAGTCATATCTCAATACACCTTGAGGGAATTTCTTCAAGTTTGGCAGAAACATTCACTTGGACTCCTTGATGAGCTGATTGGAATTTGGTGGACAAAGGTCAAGGTCAGTAAGACCTTTTCTCTGTTTTGTTTTTGTAACATAATATCTAAAGATGGGCTTTGGCGAGTTTCCTCAAGTCTGGCACAAACATCCACTTGGACTCAAGAATGAGATAATCACAATCTGGTGGTTGAAGGTCAAAGGTCAAGGTTACGGTGACTACATAAAACATGTTTTTGGCCATAACTCAAGAACATCAGGTGCCCACTCTGACACTGCTGATTGTAGAGATGTACACTGTGTTTGTGGGGGGAAGATTTTCACAGACGTGGATGTAAACTGTAACTGAAACTTGACTGTTGCATGGAGGCAGACACCGGCGGGGCAGTCATTTTAGGATTTTTTCAAAGAAATCGCAACAACTTGCGGAGGGTTCAGAGGATAATTACACGCCAAAGGCATCTGAAAGCAGCACAAGAAAAGAGATTTTGCTCCCGGTTTCAAAAGGTTTAATGTACCATCTCAGCCACAGCAAGAAAACCAAGCATGCACGTCTTTTACACACGAACCGTGTCCTCTGGCTCTGCAAAGCGCCTTGAACTTGGCCGTCGAGACACGCAGTGATAAAATATAAATAAAAAACACATAAATACTCACTCAGCAGGTCGCTGCGAAACATCTTCCGCCTTGACTAACAAGGAAATTACATGTTGTTTTCTAATACAGGCACCTCGGCTCATCAAAGCACCGCGGCTGAGAGCGAACGGTCTGACGGGTCTGAGTGCGGGTCGACGGGTGGTGAGAATATACTGGATCTAATTTAACGCAGGAGGTCCGGAGACGGTATAGGTGATAGCGAAGTGGAGAACGGTTGATTGAGATTAAAGACTCTGCCTCGCCTTTGAGGGCTGGATGATTATGACTGGGCAGCAGATCAGAGGAGCGAGAGAAAGTAAAATGGATGGACTGATAGATGGGTAGATAAATGGGCACGGCTGGGTAGGTGTGCGGACACTAGATGGATGGTTGTGTGGGCACGGATATATCTGGGCGGTCGTGCTTTACATAACAGAGGCTTTTCTCTGCAGGAGCCCAGGAAAGAGATAAAAACACAATTCCAGCGGGCAAGGAGATGTGTGATCGGCCGTGTGTTTCGCCGTCGATAAACGTTTTCCTGACAAAAACATTACAAAACTCCACACAGCCGAAGGCCTCGGAAATATTCAGAGTTCCGTCGCACCACCGCCTGGTGCATCGGGGACAAGGCTTTTCCCTGAGTCACTTCTCATAATGTGATTTTCGCCCTTGAAAATGTAATCACACCCTTAAAATAAGGCGCGCAGTGCACTAATCCCCTCCAGTGTGCCTAAGTGCTGCGGTGAGATAAAAAAAGCATGGAATCACTCATCCTTTTTTTATGACCGTATTAATTGTCCTTGCTTTTTTCAACAGTATCATGATAATCCCAAATAAGCTGGGATGCATCAACATTTTCACAGGGAAAAAAAAGAAGCTTAAAAACATGGATTTACCCTTAACCTCAGCAGAGGCGAGATGCTTGGCCCTAACCTACAGAGGCCAAGATCCCATCATTGATTTTCCATATTCGACACCCTGAAGTGGGTCCTGGGTTTCTTGTAGTTGCTTAAAGTTTGATAGAAAGTTTTCACATGACTGCGCAGTGTGTTTCTACAGCGGAAAAATTACAGTTACTCTTACTTAACTCTAAGAGAAATTCATGGAAATTTTACAACCACTTTTCTGAGTCTCCAGTGCGTATGATGCAAATCTAGACACACCAACCAAAATCTGCACATGGATTATGTTTCCCAAACTCCACCACATTCGAGTCAACAAGACAACAGACATGGTAGCAGCTCCGTGTTAGAGATCTGATTTTTTAGTACCCAAGTGGACCCGACCTGACCAATTTAATTTAATTTAATTTAATTTAATTTAATTTAATTTAATTTAATTTTACTTTATTTTAATTATTTTAGTTTAGTTTATTATGCAGAACTTATGGATAATATATGGGTTGTGTTGCCATCATTATCGTCATTAACTAATTTTGAGATTAAGCTGAGATTTAGAATTAGGTTTAAACTAACAAAACATCAGAATTAAGGGTTCATTTGCTCACATACTGCACACAAACGTGTACACTGCACATGAGATGCATGAAACTGACAGTTCTCGTACGTAAATTGCACAGAGCTGCACAGAGCTGAAGAGAAGACGAGAGAAAGCGAGAGAAGGGGGCTTCAAGGCGACTTTGCTGACGGTGTTTGCCTCGGCCCTCTCAGTAGTGCGAGCGATGTGCGTAACATGCAGCGAAAAGCTCAGTCATTGACAGAGTTGCAGTGAGGAGTGCAGTCAGGTCAGCTTAACCTGTTAAACATGAGACGCAGAGCCAACGACAGACGAGGAGAGAAGAGAAGAAGACGAGGACACGGGTTGAGGAGCGTGTCAGCCCTTAGCTTGTAATAAAAAATCAGAGTGGAAGCGATAGCTTGTTGGCCCCACATGAAAAGTCATAATATAGCCAAAGTCATTGGTATTCATCGTCTCAGCACCATGTGCAATGGGCAATCGTGTTGGTATCAAATCTCATTGTTCTTGCCAACACGCAGCCCGAGCAGTCACCACAACAGCTGTTTGACTCTTAATGTCACCACACACTGTGACTTCCTGACATCACGAGAGCTACGGTCTGAAAAAGATAAATGTTTCATCTAATCATCAACAAAAGTGCTGTTTTTTCTTTCTGAACATGTTCTGTACATAACAGCACCAGATGTTGGTTACCATATAATGTAGTGTGAGTGATTGCCTCTCAGCTCTGCTTGACAGACATATGCTCCTCTTATAGGAAGTCGTGAGTCTATTTCTGACATTTCTTTTTCTACCAGCGTGTCAATCAAAGCTGTCCACAGAGCTGTACTATTAAAGTGTGACTTACTTTTCGACAGAGCTAAGTCCATGTAAATGCAGTTTGAAACACATGCTCGTAGCTTGTATGCCTTAAGAGCCAAATTTCTTGACTTTCCTTTATTCTTGGTAACACAAAGAGGAGCAGAATATAAAAAAAAAAAACAAGTGGGTGAGAGTGTAACGTGTCAGCATGAGCAAAGAGAGCTCTTCAACATGATGTGAACACATGAGGAAAGAGCAAACTTTACACGACTCGTGAACTCAGAGCTATCAGAGAAATGTCGGAGAGTTGTTGGATCATTTACACGGCTAATCACATGAAGGACAGAAGAGAAGCAGTTGTGTGTTGTTTGCAATCTTGCAATCAGCGGTAAACTGGCATAAAAAATTGATGGTTTCATATAAAAAATAATGTTGCAGAAACAATAAATGAATAAATACATTTTTATCATTTTCAGCATTTTTTAGATATTTTCTTGTTTTTTATTGCTTTATTTAATTTTTTATTGTTTTTTTCCAATAATTTTTTTTGCATCTTTCAAACTAATTTTTTTTTGATAAATTTCAGGCCATGTCTTGTTAAGTTGCTCATTGCCCTTTCTCCATCTTTTTGAAAGAAATCAGAAATTTGCTCTGGGTTAATGCCACTTTTGACCACTCTATAAACGTGACTCCTGAGCCCCGCACTGTTTCTAGGACCAAACACACTTTCCAGTCCACTCTCTTTCTCTATTAGGTCAAAAAATAAAGCTGATCCACATATGACTCCCACTGGAGGCCTGGAGAACTTGCAGCGTTTTTCTGTTGGCATTGTGTGTTTTTGACTTTGCATAATCTCTGTGTTTGTAGCGTGTTTGCTCTTATTAGTTAGGTCATTTTCATGTTTGTTTTTGCGCTTTTCTTTATTGTTTCTTATTTTCAGGTAATATTCTTTCTTACCTTTGAAAGAAATCAAGCCAATTTGCTCAAGTTTCAAAGGGTTAAACGTGTGCGCGCGGGAGGGAGGGACATGCCGCCACAGTAATGTTTACTTCTGGTACTTTCCTGGATTTGTGTATAACATTAAGAGTTGATGGAAGAAATAGATTTCGGTGTATTGCTCCACAGGATACAACACTGTTTGGTCTCCTGCACATAAAGTACGTTGTAGTCTACTTTCTGCAGGGCGATGCGGGGCAGTCAAAGAAATGTCAGAAACAGAATATATTAACAGGGCTGCCAGACCTTTGAATGCACCCACTGACAGCTCTGTCTGATCTCAGGCGAGTCCAAAACATGATCCTCTGTGACTTACAGTACATTTCTCTGTCTGTACAGTAGGAGGTGAGATCAGAGTGGGGAGACTTCAGCCTCCGGTCAGATTTGTCATGGCCACAGTTTACTGTATTATTCACAGCTGAAGTGAATGGACTCTCTGTGTGAGTGTAAATAAATGAGTATGTGTAGGTATAAGTCGGTACATAGAGGTGAGTCATTACACAGAAAATAAGAACGTTTCCTGTCAAATATGTTTCTAACCAGCAAATAAATCCATGTGTGTTTGTTTTGCTGTGATGTCTGTTTTTATTAGCTTTTGTTTTCCTTTCTGTTTGCCATCTAACTGAATCATTTTTTCAGACTGTCAGAAAGGCAAAGCAAAACCAAGGTTGTGGATTTGTCATCCGCAGAGCTAACACGGGTAAAAATCTAATCTATCAGTTCTGAATCTGAATAAAAACTAAAATTACGGGATCAAGGTGGTATGCCTCTGCCAACCTACGTCCATGCCTGTCCGGGCTGATATGTAGCTGTGACAGCAGATAATCATTAAAATACAGATGTTGGTGCAAAGAAGCCACAAACTCAAAAACATGGATGTTTTTAAAGACATTTTCAACTCAGCAGCACAGAAGATCTATAAAATCAGCTCGGTTTCATGATTAGTGTCACCAATTCAGTATCTGAGCGAATGTCTCAGCTTCTGTTCTGAGATACGACGTTGATGAAAAGTGTTTTTGTACAACATTATGGTGTCACAGTGAAGTTGACCTCTGCCCTTTTGATATAAAATGTCATCACTTCATCATTTTTTTCCTATTAAACATTTGTGTAAAATGTTGTTATGATTAGTGATGAATATTTGAATTATGGTCAAAAACGTGTTTTCTGCAGTCGCAGTGACTTTAACCTTCGACCGCCAAATTCTGATCAGTTCATTTTTGAGTCTCTGTGGACATTTGTGCCAAAGTTTGTCCCAAATTTTGTGCAAATTTGAAGAAATTCCCTCAAGACCGACACAAGGTTACAGCAAGCTTAACCTTTGAACACCAAAGTGTTATCAGTCTTGTCTTAAAGTGGATTTTTGTTTCAAAAAAAAATCCTTAAAGCCTTGGCGAAATATCATGGTCATTAAATGACAGTCAAGGTCACAGAGACCTTGTCCTTTGACCAAAATATAATTAGATTATCGTTTTTTCATATGTATGTTTGTGCAAAATATGAAAAAAAAAATCAGGCCATCCTTGAGTCTAAGTGGACGTCTGTGCCAAATTTGAACAAAACCATCAAAAGCATTTGACATAATCTATTTACCAGAATGCAAAACATGCGAGGTCATAGACCTTTAACCACCAAAATCTTATCAGTTCATCCTTGAGTCCAAATATACGTTTGTGCCAAATTCGAAAAAAATTCCCCTGAAAGCATTTCTGAGATATTGCATTTACCAGTATACAAAGACCACAATGTCACAGTGAACTTTGACCACCAAATTCTAATCAGTCATCCTTGAGACCAAGTGGGTGTTTGTGCCAAATATAATGAAATTCCCCTAAAAGCATTTTTTAGATGTTGAGTTTAGTAGAATGTGAAGGACATAAGGTCACAGTGACAACCAAATTCAAATCAGTTCATTGTTAAATTTAAGTTTGTGTGATGCAAAGGCATGTGATCCCAGTGACCTCTGACCACCAAATCTAATCAGTCTTGCTTTGAGTCCAAGTGGAAGTTTGTGCCAAATTTTATTTGAGGTCAAAGAAATTATCTTAAGGCGTTACGGAGATATTGCATGCACTAGAACAGCACAGACACAAATCCTGTAAACACAAAGCCTCTGGCCACAGCTGGGTGTGGAAGTAAAAAAACAAACTCAACCACACGATGCAAAACAGGAAAATTATACGTCTATAAAATTACCATTTGTGGTTCAAACATTCTTTAGTTTTCCAGTTAGATCTCAGTTCATGCATTTAAACTGCTGCTTTTTAAAGAAAATCTGAGGGAAATGTGAAAAACAAAAAAATATTGAGACTAATACAAAAAATAAATCATGCATTTTATAATCTTGGTGCAATCAGAGCACCTTGTAATTCCCTGTTGTTTGCACTGAACTGAATCGTGAGCTACATGGGAGTGAGCAGGTATGGGAGATGGATGCCTGTCAGTGATATAATAGACTGTCAGTTTGCCTCCTGCAGTTGTTGTCTTGTGACGGAGGGCGGTTTCCCTGCGGAGGCGGCGTGATGGTGCACGCTCTGCGTAGCTGGCAGCACTGGCCTTGTTAGCTGTACCTGATGCCTCGGCTGCTTTATTGTAATTCTCCTCCCCTGAGATCAGCTCATCTCGCCTGTGATTACACAACAGGCAAACAGGAGTCCCTGGATGCTTACTTGCACACACATGATCATGAACGCAAATAAAATATTCATGGAAGCACACGTGGATATTTCCTCATGTGCTCAGCCTGCAGAAGATCTCTGCAGATTTATATGCATAATGCACACGCACACACAAAACGGCACACATTCATACATGCGGACACTTTAAAAATATTGTATTCTGCTCTCATTATTTTTCATCTTGCGCTCAGGACGACTGCAGGATGCTCTTTTGTTTCGATTACAGTATTGATTTTAAAGTGCTGGAAAAGCTGTAGGGAGTCACAATCTCAGGTCCCTGTGTTCTCTGCACCAAACACATATTTTAAGAGCGCCGGCTCGCTGCTCTGCTCTGCCTCTGTTCGGCTTAACCCCAGCTGTCTGAGAGCAGGGCGCCCCGCCAGAGCACACCTGCCCTCTGAACCCCCGGACAGCAAGGCTAGCAACAATCACAGTCCCTCAATGCATCATTAGTAAACGGACTGACCTTTACATCAAAATACAAACAACAACTTATTCAGGTCAAGTCCCCTTAAAGGCGTATGCACTGCGTTGAATTAAAAGCAGTGACAGCATGATGGATCATACACATAGGCGAGCTGGCCCAGACTCAGTTCACTAACCAGTGTTCCTCGCCTCTGGGTAGAGGTAGACTGTCGGCTCTGAGATGCCCTATTTCTGCAGGAGAGGGAGCAGAAGCAAAGAGGAAAGCCCTGGATGTTATCACCTCGATAACGGTGGGGGCTGGGAACGGGGGATATTAATGTGAAGAGCAGCAGACTGTGGGTTTTACCGAGATTTACCACCCCAGTAGAGCACCTGAGCCCCTCCAACAGCCCCAAATGAGCCCCTCTAATTGGGCTGATTTGGCTGACCAGTGCAGCCTCTGCCAACCTGCAGCCCTGGAGGGATGAGAAGAAAGGAAGTACGGAGAGCGGAGGGAGAGCAGGAGATGCTGTCTGGCTGCAGATGAGCTCTAGTTACAAGAGCTGTTAGCCACCCTGTTAAACTGCTCTTCTTATCTTAACACCAGGAAATGGATCACTAAACTCCTTTGTTTAAATCGGATTCAGGAGGAGGAAATCATTACATGAGAAATGTGACTCAAGAACGCTTCTGCTTTATCAGACTGCTTTTTAAGACTCAACGTGGCGTGGAACTTAAGTGCTCTGGTAAAAAAAAAGCGGTAAAATGCTCCGCGTGCCACACTAACGCCAAACATATGCATCTTTAGCCCCAAATAATTCTCACGCTGAGCAGTTATTGTCAGTCAACTAAAACTGAAGGTTTAAAATACATTTAAACTGGTTAGTCTTACTACTAAATCAAATTTCTCAAGGACATTTTAAATATGGGCCTTCTGCTTGGGAAATTCATCTATACAAATACATCATTTATTAGTTGATCAATATTTTGCATTAATACTTTTAATCTGTAAATTTACTCAAATTGTCACATATGAATATAGTTTTGAATTGCGTTAGAAAAGTCTTTATTGACAAGCAGAAGCTTTTTTTTACAGATTGTCTTGATTAGAAATTAAAAAACTACATGGTACTAACATAAAGTCTGTAAAAAAGGAGAGTCATGGGGACCCACTGAACCCATTTGCATTCAGATATCTTGAGGTCAGAGGTCAAAGGACCCCTGTGAAATGGCCATGTTGTTTATCTATTGCCAAACTTTAGCCTAACTTTTGAGCCTTATGTCGCCCCCTTCCCAAAAAGCTAGCATGACATCGTTGGTACCACTGGATTCATTGCGTGTATTTTTGGATGATAGCAGTATCATCACTCTAGCTTTAAAACTCAGCGGGGTAAAGATGAGAATATCAGCCGGTGACTAATGCGATTAAAAACAATTAGCCTGTTAATTACAGATATTAATGGCAAAGACATTGATGCGTTAACTCTGAAAGTCAAAATTTCAAGCATCAGCCCCAAATGTCCTAAAAGCCTAAAAAATATGTCCATTTAGATTTAGATAGAAATATAATACACTTCAAATAACAGCATACAGTCCTTAAGAATAACTCATGTTACCCCTTTTTTATTCATATTATTATTTCTAATCTCTCACTGGCCCCCAGTTCAAAGCAGCCTGGAGCGGGCTGCTGATGAGAGGGATTTATGCTCGGGAAGAAAAGAATCTGATTTTCAACCTCTGCAGCACGACTTTACGAACTTTGATGTCCCTGTTTAGCAAAGGTGAGGAACGCCGTGACAAAGTGTTAAAAGTGTCAATTTTATGGAAATACAGCGTGAGAAATGTAACACCTGTTTCACAGCAATTTTGACATGTCGATGGCTGCGAGAACCTGACGGCACAAGTCTGCGGTGTCAAACAAAAAAAGCCAATTCTCAGGAGCCACTGAGTGACAAACTGCACAGTGACGCTGCAGTAAAAACTTGTTTTCAGGAGCTTTCTGTACATTTTGTCCACAGCATTGAGTTTGAATAGTTTGATTCTTTTCCTCAGGTCGAGTCAGAGCACATTTTGTATTTTTATTAGTCAGTTGCGACAGTATCCGTGTCCAGTTTTATGTATTTTGCAGTCTCTGCTGCCAACAGACTGTAAAATAAGAACCAATAACTGTAAAGTCGACAGGCACCAACAGGCAGTGAATTGTTATTCAGAGGCGTACAAGTGCCTGGATGAGCCTTATGTGTCTAAAGGTTCACAGACACCAGGCAGTCAGCAAACCACTAATCTTTATCTTGTGCTCCGATACAAAAAATCAGATTACAGTGAGAGGAAGAAAACACAGTAAGTAAACAGTTTTTTCTGGGCGACCGCAGCTCGTTGTGGTGAGTCAGCTCAGTCACCAAAAGAAAATGTCACTGTATATTTCTGCAAACCGTGTTTTTAAAGTGACGTAGTTCTGATTACATGTTTGAGAGCTGAGTGTCAGTGGGAGGCGGAGGGGACGCCGGACGGTGTGAGAGCAAGGAAACACAACTGCCACGCTGCAGATTTCTGCATAACACTGTTTCCCATCAACCAGCTAAACACTGCGGCATTTCCGGCAGCAATTGTGTCATTCAAACTGCATGCTTTTTAGCAATAAATCTTGGAATTTGTAGCAGCAATTATGCCAAAAAGGTGTGTTTTTTACAACATCACAGCATTTTTCCAGTGGCTGAAGCAGTGCCAGCAAAACTTGTTTACTATCAACACATTTCTGCATTTCTAGCTGCAGCTGTGCCACCACAACGGATGTTTTTTACTGACATATTTTGGCATTTCCAGCGGCAAATGTGCCACATAACTGGGTGTTTTTAGTGACACACAGCTGCATTTCCAGCTGCAGTTGTGTCAGCAAAACTGGGTATTTTTAGCAGCATTTCTGGTGACAATCGGCCACCAATTTTTTCAATTAAATAATTTATTCTTTTTTTTTTTTAATGGACAACACATCATGGCATTTCCAGCACTGATTGTGTCAACCAAACTTTTTTTTATATTAAACACAGAGGCACTTGTAGCACAGATCGTGCAACCAAAACTGAGTGTTTTTGTAGTGACAAATTTCAGCATTTACAGCTGATACTGTGCTACCAACACTTGGTGTTTTTATATTTCAATATTCTGCATTTTAAAGCAGTGTTAATGACACCATAACTAGGTGTTTAAGGCAGAAACACGATCTTTAATAACCATAACTGATTGCTTTTTGTGCCTACACATAACTACATGTTAATGATTGTGAAACATAAAAAAAAAAAAAGTTTCAACATATTGCCTTCATAGCATATACATGTTTTATAACTGGTTTGCAGAATGTGCAATGCAAACATTTATTCTGGTGATTGGATCAGGTGTGATCAAAATTCACTCTATAAACAAAATGTTCATAAATGATGTCCATTATGTTCTGTTCTGTTATAGGTGTAAATGGTAAAAATGAAAGGTAAATGTCCTTTCATCAGAGCAACTCTACAGTATAAGCACAGCAGTGGGGTAAAATGTCTCACCAGGCGGGACAATATCAGAACAAGCCTTGTAGTCCGTTAAAACAAACGGACTGAAGTGCTTGGCCAGAGTTAGTCTGGGTCAGGGACCTGGAAATGCAGCCAGAGGAACCCACTGAGCTCCAGAGAGTCCACTGTTGCTCCGGGACACTACAGGGGAAAGTTGAGAAATGCAAATATCTCCTGATGAAGTGCAAGCCTCGTTAAAGACTGAAAAACACAGTTGTTCACCACTTCGTTTCACTTGCGGAGTGGAGATCGCTTCCAGCACAGATACATGACCGCAATAGTTATCAGTCTCGCCAACTCGAGCAGGACTGTTTTACTAAAACCTTTCAACAATGCACAGTGTTTTAAAAAAGAGCAAAAAAAAAACAATTCTGTACTCAGGAAGCAAACTGTGTAACAGGAAACAGTGCAGAGTCGTGTTATCAAAATATATCAATTTATCAATGCAATTTGATTCCGAATATTTGAGATGGTGTTATTGTACACCCGTACAAGCTGTACTTTCTTGCTCTCTATTATTGTTAATGTTTACTCCAGTCTTTCTGCTGCTCTGCTACTATACAAAATAAAAGTTGCAATGTTTTACCTTTGATATATTAGTCTTTCAATAAAATACTTCAATTTTATGCCTTCAATGTCAATATTTCTACACTGAAAATGGTACCAATTATCAGTATTTTTCAATGTATTGTATCAAAGTTAGAAATTCCACTATCTTAACAACACTCCTACTTCGCTCAGGAGTACCATCCTCAAATCTCTGGGCATCATGGATATTTGTACCCAATGTCTTTGAAATCAGTACAATAGTGATGTCGGGGATCGCCAAAAATCCATCCTCCTCATTAAGGTGTGTACAAAATGTCACTATTGATGTAACAGTGGTTTTATGCATTGTATAAACTGACAAACTGTATTTTCTTAAACATATATTATATTATATTAAGAAAACAGAGGCTAAATCCTCTTTGTCATGATCAAGTTAACTCAGACTAACTTGGTTTTCTGAAGCTGCTAACACTTAAAAAGAACAAAGTAATTTCACTTGTCATTTTTAAGTTGAAACAACTTCATGAAATTAAGTAAATGCAGCTATATTTCAAGAAAACTTAACACTAAGATATAAAGTAAACATAAATTAACCTTTTTTTCTTAAGCCAGTCGGTTTCCCAGAGTATTTTAAGTAAGATCAACCTGTCAGGTTTTACAGTGAACCATCATATACAGTCATAAATGAGCCCAGATCTCGGACTTTACCAGTTTTAAGTGGAATTGTTGAATTCTTAAACAGATAAAAAAAAAACTACATGAGCTATCAGACTATTTCAACTATTGAAAAAATTCCACACAAGCAAAAAAAGCTGTTTAAAGGCGACCTAAAAGTAGATACATGCCATAAGTTTAATGGGGTAAATCAGTGAACAAAGCTTTTTTTATAATCCCCCCATCAAAGCTTTATGGTCAAACGCTGGTGTTGAGCGATCTTTGTGGATGCGGTTCACAAGTTCATAACGTACAGAAAGAAGGGGATTTGTGCGATAACAGGGTTGAAACTGGGTGCGGGAGAAAAAAGACGAGAGGGCTGCATATAACAGATGTGTCTCAGAGTCAGCGTGGATCGACACATTTATTAGAATGGCGCCTTATCTGCTCTACGACACTAACAATGCTTCAGTGTGGGTCGGCCTTGAGGTTATAAAACTTCCATCTGACATCCTCCGGCTTCTCTATACGACAACAAATCACCGTGGGAACGTTTTTAATATGTTCATCTCTGCTTTACCAAAGATTGCTGCTTTAAAGGTTTTCTCCAATTTTTAATAACAGAGCTGTTATTTCACGGTGCGTGAGGATACGGCTGGCGGCACTGATGACATCCCCTTATGAAGAAACTCGAAACTTCCACATTTCTGACGCACCATTAGTGGGAAGTTTTGTTTGTGTTTATTCACTTTAGTGGGTCATTTTTTTATATCAGACATGTCGACGTTGACTTTTTTTTCTTTTTTATTTTGCTGTGGCTGTCAAAAGACTACACAGAGAGACTCTTACAACCAGCTGACAAGCAACAACAAAGACTTGTAACAATGTCCACAGGTTCCTGGATGGGACGTGTGAATTTGGGAAAAAAGAAATATACTTGCTTGCCTGAAACTTGTACCCAGCAGCCAGTTAATCAATAAGACAGGGATACCCAAACTGGTTTGCACAGGGGCCACTTTTATAAAATGACAGGAGGCTAAGGGCCAGTCACAGCTGCCCTATGCATGTTTTTTAGGATTTAAGGACATATAGGGGATTTTAGGATGTTTCTATGATTTTAAGATATTTCTATGATTTAAGGACATTTCTAGAATTTAAAGAAGTTTCTAGGATTTAAGGACTTCCAAGATTTTAGGACATTTCTGGGATGTAGGGACATTTCTAGGGGTTTAGAACATTTCTAGGATTTTGAGACATTTCAAAGATTTAAGGAAATGTCTAGGATTTTAGGATGTTTCTAAGATTTCAGGACATTTCTAGGATTTGAGGACATCTTTAGGACTTGAGGACATTTCTAGGACTTAAGGACATTTCTAGGATTTATGGACGTTTCTAAGATTTTAGGACACTTCTTGGGTTTTAACACATTTCTAGAAGTTTCAGAAGTTTCTAGGATTTATGGACATTTCCAAGATTTTAGGACATTTTTAGGATTTCAGGATGTTTCTAGGATTTTAGTATCTTTCTAGGACTTTAGGACATTTCTAGGATTTTAGGATGTTTCTTGGATATTAGGACATTTCTAGGATTTGTTGTCACTTCTACAATGCGACAACAAATAAAGGTGGAAACACTGTTAATATTTTCATCTCTGCTTTACCAAAGATTGCAGCTTAGTGGGTCACTCTTTTATCAGACATGTTGACGTCGAGATATTTTTTGCTGTGGCTGTCAACAGACTACACAGGGAAAGTCTTACAACCAGCTGACAAGCAACAACAAAGACTGGTAGCAATGCCCACAGGTTCCTGGATGGGCCATGTGAATTTGGGGAAAAAAACCTCTGAAAGCTTCACCTAAAACTTGTACCCAGCAGCCAGTAAACCACTAAGCGCTGTGTTGTATTCATTAGAGGGTCGTTTTGTAGCGTCTCTGGCTGGGGGCCGGGCTGGGCTGTGCTGCTAGCGAGTGACAGGTTGGTGACAAGGCCTTCATCACCATCGCGGGCACACGAGTCGCGGCGCATCCCCAATCCGCTCAGTGTGTGTGGTGCAGCCCAGATCTGTCCCAGCCGTCTCACTGCTCCTCAGCTGTGACTGGGTACGAATCCAGCGCCAGACGTGATAAATATTCCATCTGCTGAGAGGCCGTTTCCCTCCCTGATCCCCTGCAGAATGAGCCATGAAAAGACCAGCTTGTCTGCTTTGTGTCTCTATATATCTCTGTGTGTGTGTGTGTGTGTGTGTGTGTTTTCCTCAGAGCCTCGTCACTCTGTGTCTTTAAATTTGTCAATCTATCCTGTCTGTCCCCTCTGCCTGTCTATCTGCGTCGTCCACCTCCTCGTCTGTCTGTTTGCTTGTCTATAAACCTGCTTGTTTTCCGTCTCTGCCCCCAGGTACATCAGCCAGTCTAGATGTCTGTTTGAATACACTATGAGCACATGTCCCACATATTTGTCCTTCCTCATTGATATGGAAATTTGAATAACTTACTTATACTATCTCAATATCTGCTTTCCTTTGTGTCGTGAAGGAAAAAAAAACATCCCGTCTTATTACTTTGCCCTCACTTCTCTCCCACTTTATTATGCTGCACTTTTTGAGGGACACAGGAATATTTATTGCATCTATATTCTCTGCACTGTTGCTCTGACCCTTGAGGTCCTTACTTTTGATGGCTTGTCATGTTGTTGATCGAGGAATTTAAGCTTATTCGGCTGTGGAAAAACTCACGGAAAGTCATTGTGGATAAAAACTGTCAGCTAAAAACGTCTCTGACGTGTCCTCGGTATGACTTCTTATCATTCCCTGCTAGTTTACCTGTTTGAATATCTAGTCTGTCTGTACGATGTCCACTGTGATTCTTCAGCACAATCTCATCCCAACTCATAAAAAATTGCTGCACGGTCAGTGCTGTTACGTCTACATATGACATGCTAGGTTTCCTCCTGCATTTGATGTTGTCTGGGACAGTGAGTCAATTCATGACTGTCACATGCATGCTGTCTTTTCAAAATGCACTTCCGCACTTTCACACGAAATGTACAGTTTCTGCTCGTTAGATGCATATAGTCTTTTTCAAAATTAGCAGTAAAACACCTCGTATTTACTTTTATTTCCTTGTGCAACAAAAGCATGGGGTTTAGAAAAATACATCATGGTTTGGCCAAAAAGCGAACAGTGGTCTGCTATCTGGCCAGCTCGTGGCGTATCATACTGCCACTAAAGATGTCGTCTGGCTGTGCTAGAAACTGATGCCAACCACCTGCTAGCTTACCCCTGCAACACGTGCCATCCAGCTAACCGGTGGCATTCATTCTGCTATCAAAGGTATACACTGACATCAGCGAACTGCCGCGAAAGGTGCCGTCTGGCCAAGCAGTGGGCGTATCATGCTGCCACGAAAGGTGCAATACAGACAACCAGCAGCGTATTATAGTGCAGCAAAATGTCCCATCCGGTAAACTTGCAGCATCTCATACTGATGCAAAAGCTGCCGACCGGCTGCTGTATAAACTGACAGCGTATTATATGGCCACAGGAAGTGCCATCCGACCTGCCGGTGGTGTATCATACTGCCGTGAAAAGTTCCATCCGCCTACATCGTAAGCTAATGGCGCTCTCATCACACCACAGCAGCAGATGCCATCTGGCCAAGTGTTAGGCGCATCATACTTCAATAAAAGGTGCAAAATGGATAATACTGCAGTAAAAGGTACTTTCTGGCAGCATCTCATACTGCTGCAAAAAAAAGTGCCATCAGGATGTCGTATAAACTGGCAACATATTATATGGCCACAACAGGTGCTGTCCAACCAACGAGCAACATAACATACTGTCGCAAAAAGTTGCCATCTGGCTCTATTATAAATCGGCACCGACCAGCAGTGCTGCTTTAGATGCAATCTGGCCAAAAAGTTGCATACCATACTGCCCCAAAAAGCGCTGCCTGGAAATGTTATGATTGGACACCACCCGCCAGCATATCATACCGCTGCAAAAGACGACATCCTGCCGACCCTGGTGTACCATACCAGTCCGACAGATGCTATCCGGCCATCCAGCGGAGTATCATACTGCCACAAAAGGTGCCATCCAATGGCAGTTTGAAGTGACACTGTGAGAAAAGGCTGGATTTTTAGGCTATGTGCCTGTATATGTGGCATACTTTTTGGACAAGGACCCAGGCAGCCAGCGGGGAAATCTGCAGAGAGACCGAACGACAAAGCAGGTTTCCCCCGGAGACTCAGCTCCACCTCATGCACATCTTATCATTGAGCAGAAAGACAAAGCAGGATATGCAGCAGCCCAGGGACACAGTATTCCACCGAGTCGATGCCTCTGGGCGGGTGACCTTCAGTGCTCTCACTGTAAATCCTTACATTCATCTGGTGTGCGCACTATCTCAATGTGACAGAGAGCCCGAGCTTTGATAGCGACTTCTATTCAAAGTTTAATGATTTCCAGGGCTCAGACTAAGTCCTCGGATGGAGCCGTGGCCCTAACCTGTCCTCACACTCCTGATCTTGATGTACTGAGGGCTCAAGGAGGAAATGTACCACAAAAGTGGCACTTTGTTGGGGGGGGGAGTTTGACTCAGCCAGCGGCAGGGGTGACAAAAGCTGATCCAGTGGCCCAGGCTGAACAAATTACGTGTTTCCACATTCACTGCACTTAGCCGGGTCTCACTTGGCCAGTTTTACTGCAAAAGGAGATCTCCGCCATTTATGAAATGTGACTCAAAGTGTGTTTAAAGGAGCAATAGGCTATATTTTAAGTGTCCCATGGAACAAAATGGCTGTTTAATATCTACAGGGGGTTAATAAGGTTGGTGGTGATGCTGCAGGGCGCTGTGTCAGTTCAAAGATGTGTATGGGCTATTGCTAGAAACTCGAGTTATCATGAGAAGATTATACATAGTTTAGAATATTTAAAGGAAATCATTTAAGTAAATATCTGAGTTTATGTGAAAACTGTGACTGAAAACTGAAGCCGATGCTGCAGAGCTCAAAGACACAGAGCCAGCACTGGCTGATCTAAAATATGTCTCGACCTCTGCAGAGAAAGTGCAAACTTCACTCTAAAAACAAACTGAAAACCTTTACCAAGAGGCTTTAACCCTTAGGGCCCACTGCAATATTACACACACTCGTATTGCTCTGCGCACAAAATGTGCTTTGCAAAATCAAGCTTTAAAAAATATTATACATTAATAATATTTTCAATTTTCAATTAGTTATTTTTTTAAGCAGCAACAGTCATAATCATAAATACCTATTATTTATTAATTATTATAATTTTAACCCTTTAAATGCCAGGTTTTTGTCAGGACACCATTATGTTTTTTGATGATCACAGTCTGGATATGACAACGATTTGCAGCAACACTGATTGTCACCTGGTGGAAAAAACATGTATTTTCTCCATATGCCAGATATGTTAAAAATAATGTCCCCAGGTGGAAAATAGTAAAAATGACAAAGTCCAAGTCAAAAGCCCAGAATGACACCCAGAAATAATACAAGTCCTGTTTTTCTGCTCTGCTGGCTGTGGGATCAAAAATGTCAGTTTGAATGGGTTTCAATGGAGCATTTTTTGACCTGAACAGTCTGAATGTAACTATTTAGTTTCCACAGTGTATTTTAGATTAGAACACAAATACACAATCTTGCCAAAGTTTAGGTCATAAGCACGAACACAGCCAAAATAATTAGAAAATAAAGAATGAAAAGTGCAGAAATAAGACAAACAGTCCCTAAGGGTTAAAGCTCACCCCGACTTTTAGCCAAGAACGTTTTGCTGAGAGGATTCTGCTCGACCTACAGTCGCAAATATCTCTTTCTCCATCTGTTATTGAACTGTCATACTTATATGAACTAAAATCATTTACGATAACCAAATCAATCCATTCAGCTTTACAGACGGGACCATCTACACTCCAGAGATGAAAAACAAACAATCGCAGGGAGCTCTCACTTCATTTGTGCCTCGCAGTCTCCTTTCGGCTTTCCAAACACTTGCTAATTTTATCTCAGGTAAGTGTTTTTCATTCTGCTCCATAAGACTACACATCCAATTCTGCATAAAGACATCAGCATGCATGAGTGACTTGCTCAATTTCAGCAGTGGGAGAGCGATTGCTTAATGCACTCGGTGCCGCTGAGAGGTCTGGAGGCTTAGATTGCTTCAGAGTCGGTTACAAGACAACAAAAGGTTTTTCTAACAAGAGTGTGTCTTTAATTATTCAAAAATGACAAATAAGTACTCTTTGGTGCCCACCGTCCCTGCATCCTTCACAAAAGACATCAGGGAGATGTCATTAAACTTTAAATTCACCGTCGTGCTGTGCCGGGTGGTAAAAAACCTTTCATCATATCAGCGTCTCTGCTTCTGTCCAAGAGTCTGTTAGCCTCCATTAAACACAGAAACCAGGGATCACGCTGGCTGATAGCAAAACAGGAGACGCGAAATGAGCTTCTTTCTGTTTGTTGTTCTCTGTCAGCTGTGCAGCAGTACAGTAACTGAAAAGTGCCACTTTTAACTTAGTTTCAACTCCACACAAAGTCCTTTTATGGCCACGCAACAAAGAGGCCCCTCTTGAGATGATCATATTTGGAGCAAAATCTGAAAACATCAGTCACTTCGCTTTGAAATAAAAAGCTTTACGATAAAACGTGTTATCCATAATGTGCTTTACTTCCACATCAATAAGCACGTATTTCAAAGGCAGAGTCATATTTTACCCCTCTTGGTTGTCTTGTTTTAAAGCTACGGTTGGCAAACTTTTATGAAAATTAACTTTTTGACATATTTTCAGAAATTGTCAGTAAACGTATATAAGACAGATAATCTGCTACAAAAAGCTATCATTAGCTAAAATCTACTTTTACCAACTGAAAACAACCAATCAGATATGATGAGTTCCTAAAACAGCTGTCAATCATGCCGATCACTGCTGCTGACCTGCAGTCAAACCATCAAACTAAGCAGCGCTGATCAAATATGCCTATTTCACACCTCAGTGTAATAAGAAAGATGTTTTAGTGTACTGTTTAGCTGCCATATAAAAGAAGTTTCAGCAAACTGACAGAATGTAGTTTTTATAAGTTACCTACTGGAGCTTTAAACCTTTGAAACTTGAGCAGATTGGCTTGACTTCTTCCAAAAAATACCACAAGAGGCAATAAACAAGGGCAATGAGCAATGACCAGTGAGAAAAAGCCCCAAAATTAGTAAAACATTACATGAAAACTGACGGAAAGAAAAAAAAAAAAACCTTAAGAAAGTTCAAAATAATATATATATATAATTATAAACATTATGTTTAGAGTTTTCTGGACATTTTCCCCTATTTTTTTGTTTTTTGAATAAAAATCGAATAACTTCCCCCACAGCTAATTTTTGTGTCACCTTTCAATTTTTTTTTATTTATTTTTTTTTTTTAGCAATTTGTGGTTTCTTTTTTCCTTTTTTCCATGTTTTTAAAGAGAATAATTTTCTCAGGTCCCAGAGGTTTAAGTGCTTGTGAAAATCTTCAGCAAACCTGATATGGATCCAGGTTCTTAAGGGTTAAAGTAAAATCTTGCTTGCCTATAGGAAAGTATTGTTTATTGGGGTTAAACTTTTATATTCAGCTCTATGTGCTCCTGCAGTTAATAACATGTCCTGTTCAGAAAGGTTTGGGGTATAATAGAGAGGGAAGATAACACTCAGTCTTACAAAATGACTTTTCGCCAACAACTAAAACAAATTATGTTTTTTCCCCTCTTACACCAGGAGATAACATGCTTTGGAACCGCTTCCAAAACGCGTATCTGGCAATTTGGAAATGAACTCTTCAAGCAGAATATTGTGCATCGGAGGCGAGTAGGCAGCTGAGTTGCAGAGTGTCGTCTGTGTTTTTCATACCGAAGAATAAGCAGGAAGAGGGAGGAAGACTTCAAAGCGGCTTTTTTGTACCACCAGAGTATTCCATGGATAATAGACTTAAGGGGAAGATTTATCAAACAGCACACTTGAGGACTCTAATGTGAGATGTGAATGTGAGCGAGGGAGAATGTGTGTGTCTGCGTGCATGCTCGAGTGCTTGAGATGTGTGATTTTTTCTTTTTTTGTGTGTGTGTGTGTGTGTGCTTTCTAGGTGCGATTAACACCGCAGGCAGGTTCATGGGTGCCATCTTTCCTTCTAAATTTGTGAAGTGAATATGCTAATGAGCTGCCCCGCCTGCCCACGCAAACACACACAGCAGCTCCCTCGCAAGCCGTCCACCTACAAACAGACTCCGGGGGCCGCGGGCTTATTTATGCAAACCTCTCCTGTTGATCTCTGCCAACTTTGATACGTGTTGAATAATTCCCATCAGCACACAGTCATCTTCCAATCCAGAGCCCTATCAGTCACAGCGAGCAGTATTGAAAAAGCATTAGGTGTGCACTCATGCCCCATCGTCAGGCTGCAAACATTCGAATTGACTCGATGATTAAGCACGGCCGACTGCGTGTGCGTGGTAGAATAATGGCCTAATACTTATCAATATTAAGCAGGGGGTCTTTCTTGTTACAGCTTCGCAGCGAAGTCATTAATTGTGCAGCGTTCGTGAAAAATATGCAAATTGCCGTTGACATTCTGATATGTAAATGATGTCACTTTTTTAAAAAAAACGAGAGAGTTGAGATTATGCGCTTGCTTGTAGATGGCGCCACACAAGAGCTGTGCAAAGTGGAAAAAATTTGCATTCGCATTTTATTATTGGTTTATTGTATTTATTCAAAAGACCAAAAGAGTCAATACCATTTAAGGACATCCAATTCTCCACTTTAATCTGCTCCTAACACAAACTTAACAGCATGATTCGGGCGACGGCGTTGCAATAATTTTATTATTTCCGAAAGCTTTCCTCGTGCTCCAGCTGCAGTCAGCGTTGCTACCAGACAACACCCCGCTGCTGGTGCTGCTGCCCGAGCACGCACACACACACAGACACACAGACACGGTGTATAAAACTCACTGCTGATCTCAACAACAACACAAATTGTGACAAACGGTGCGGGCAGCGTGTGAGTATTGATTGCAGGTTGTGGAGCTCGCAGGCGGGCGATGATGACAGGTGAGGTCAGAGGGACCTTGCCACGGTCCTGTGATATAGCGGCCACTGAGACAGAGAGCTGATAGAAGTTGAGGGGGAAGGAGACAGAGGTGTGTATGGTCCAGGCGACACTGTCTGCACCACAAATACTCAAAATTGCTTTGCTAGGGTGCCACTTTTGCCAAATAGCAGGGGGCCAGGGGCCAGTCGCAGCAGCACCACACATGTCTCTAGGGTTCTAGGATATTTCAACGATGTCAGGAGATTTATAAGATTTTAGGAGGTTTGAAGGATTTTGGGACATTTCTAGGATTTTGGGACATTTCTATGACTTGAAGGAATTTCTAGAATTTAGGACATTTCTAGGATTTTAGAACAATTCAAGCATTTTGGGAAGTTTTATAGGATTTTAGGAGATTTGTAAGATTTTAGGACATTTCTAGGATTGTAGGACATTAGGGGCTTTGCTAGGGCCTCTGTTGGGTGTGCAGGCGATCCTTCACTGGCACTTTTTTTGATAAACAAACTCTATTTTGAAGCTGTTTTATGCACTCTGGCACCTTATAAAAGTATATACACAATTCTCTGTGTGAATCACTTTATATTCATTGTGAATGAAATGGTTGGGGAGCCACCCAGCATCTTATCAGGAGCCAGATTTGACCCCGCGGACCGTATGTTGAGCATCACTGGTCTACAAGTGGCCCATGACATCACATCGAAACTTGACTTTGAATGTTCATATTTCTCTGTTTCATAAGATATGTGTGATTTAATAGTAATCCATAGTAAAGTAAGTAGACGTTTACCAATCAGAAATGACCACAGATGATGAAAAGAAATCTTGGTTCAAAATATGTTTGGAGATTTCTCTAGAGGCTTTCAGCTCTATGGGACAGTCATCGTAAGTGGATGAAGTTTGCTCAACGAATTGTTCAGAAAGTAAGTTGAAGACCGTGACAGGAGGTTTGAAAGCTTGTCGCTTAGTGTAAGAAGCTAAGAAAGCTAAGAAAACAGGTTTTCAGGGCTTTCAAAAACACTGTGTGGAGACCCACTATGACACTTTATACTTCAGTTAGTGCTGCAGGATTCTGGATAAAACCAGCGTCACTATTCTTCCCACAAAGAATTAAGATAACCGTTTATTTTCTTTGCTTTTCGTGGATTGGTTGGATACAGGGTTCAAAATTACAAAGCACCAAATGCAGGTAGATTTTCTGTTTGGCGAGTAAATCTCAGAAGGCTTTCTGCCACACTGGTAGGTAAAAGTTTGCACTTAAATAGTAACTAAACCCCCTTTTGTGGCTTGATGGCCTCCTCCCTGGAACGTAAAGAAAATCTTTAAAGAAGGGCCTGAATGGGACCCGGGGGGGGGGTTACATAAGAGACGCCCCGTCGTCCAACTGTGCCGCCTCTTGATCCACAGCACCTCCCTGCCCCCTGCACACATATAAAGTAATCGGCTGGTGAGAGGGCAGCGACAGGTTTTCCCTTGCAAAAATTTAGCCCAACTTTGTAGCATCCTATTTCTGACAAGCTAGCATGAAATGCCTGGTACCAGTGGATGCTTAGGTAGACTAGTGTTATTAGTGCTTTTATTTTTGTGTGATGTATTTCTCTCAACATCATTATACACGAGAGTTTACGCTCAGTGATCCATCAAGACTAAATAAAGATTCAACTAAATGACTCCCTATATTTGTAATTTGTGTTGATATTTGTTGTTGTATTTATTTGCTTTGTTTGGTATCTATTTATTACTGCTTGCTGTGAAACAAATTGCCCCTCTGGGGATAATGAAGATATCCTGGACCTTGAACCACTCACTTACAAAAGAGTGTATTACAGCCCCTCAGTGATAACAATGTGAGCCAACATCGCAGGCGGTCCTGCAAGAGTAAGAAATACAAGAACAACACCAGCAACCTACTAATCTCATGCCTATGAGTTTATTGGGCACAAAACAAAGTGCTAATATTTTCTACTGCTTTTTGTGTCTCTATTATATTCAGCTTATTAATTATGATTTTGTTTTGAAAAATTTCCAGAGCTTTAAATATGGCAAATTTGCTCTTTTGACTGCCATCATCATCTTTCAGTCCTACAGATTTGCAAAGAGCGACCTTTTTCTGCAAGTGGCACAATGTTTCTGTCAGGATTTTTTTTGTTACTCTTCTAAAGCTTTTGGCTGTTAGATTTGTTTTTGTGAGTTTCATTCGGCACAATTTGCCACATGGTGCAGTGCGGTCTTATCATCTATTGACAGCAACATATAAAAAATAAGAAATAAGAAGCACCTGGTTTGATGCAATAGATCTCCCTGCTTATGCAAAAATCTAAATCTAAGACTGCATAGAGGTGAGATAACTCCAATAAAACCTACAAATGTCACAGTTCACATAAATACAAATCTGTGAGGATTTAAGAGAAAAGCAAGGAGAGAAAATTGATTTGACTGGAAGAAAAAAAAAAGGGCAAGTGGAAAGAAAGGTCATAGAGAAAGAAAAAGTGAGAAAGAGATAGAAAAGAAGTTTAAGGTGGAGGAGAGTAAAGGTGAGAGGAGGAATGATAACGCCAAGGCTTAATTACAGGTCCGTCCCCTGTTCTCCAGGTCAGACCATGATTCACAGCCAGTGGACAAGCACTCGTGTGTGTCTCAGTGTGTGTGTGTGTGTGTGTGTGTGTGTGTGTGTGTGTGTGTGTGTGGTTAGAGGAGGGGTGGGCAAGCAGCCACCAGCTGCACAGAAAGTCCATAACCTTATCACTGCGAGGAGGGTCAAAGATATGGACTCAAACTACTGTAAATAATATGCTCATTGTGGGGGGACAGAGGGGGAGACGGGGTGGAGGAAAGGAGGAGAGAGAAAGGAGGAGAGATAGATGGACAGAGAGGTCAAGTAACAGAGGGGCAGGAGACAGAAGAAGTTAGAGGTGACAAGAAAACTGAAAGACGTCTGTCTGAAAGCAGAGAGAGGTTTATAATATATAATATTTCAGATGCTACTATTATGAATAAAAATATGACGCTAAAAGGGGTGTAACTCACTGGTTTCATCATATTATATCGATACTTTAGTAAACGATACGTTATTTTCCAATATCACAAAGTCTGCCACTCATTTGTCAAGGGCAGAACACTAAATGAGCAAAATAAAATGACAAAAAAACACCCCAAAAAATCAACTGCTAATGTAAAAGCCAAGATAGTTCTCCAATCATTAAATCTGAGAAGGTATTGATTTTTTTATTTTAAGTAAGTCAATTTTATTTATAGCTCATTATCACAAATCCCAATTTGCCACAGAGGCCTACGACTTCCCTCTGACCCTCACATCGACTGAGGAAAAACTCACCCCAAAAAAAAAACAATAACGAGGGGAAAAATTGCAGAAACCTCATTTTTTTAAAATTCCTCATTCCCCCCTCATAAGTAACAAACAGTCCCTGTGTCTAACCACCGAGGGAGGCCAGTGTGGCGGCTAGGAGCACGTGCAAAGCGCCGAGTCAAAGTCTGACTTTGTTCACATGACAGAATAGCTCGACTTCCAATCAAATTATCTCAGTGTTTTAGTTCGATTTCGAGAAATTCGATTTAGTCTGATTTCAGTTGGATTTACACGTATTTTAAAAGTCCAGTTTTAGTCGGACTAACTCCATGATTCGACTTTTCTAACATCATGTAAACCCGCTGAATGCTAATGTCCCGTAGCTTCGGCTGGGAGAGAGGGGGGATTTCAGAGCAAAGATAATGAGTATCAGAGTTTGAGACAGAAGGAGGGGAAGAGATATTGTAACTCCAGGGACAGAGAGAGAGGGACACATACTGTAATGCAGCATGGAAAGAAAAGGAGCAAGGTTATAAAACCTCAGGGACAGAGATAGGAGGACGAGTACAGTCTGTATAACCTCAGACACGCTGAAAGATGATAGAAGATACAGAAAGTGAATAAAACCTGAACACGGGCTCCAACACAACAGAAGTGCCGTAGTTATACATCCACCGCTGCGACTTCAAACTCAAAGGGGAATACATGTGATTTATGTAACCATGGTGATGCTCCATGGCGAGAGACGGAGAAACGGAGACGGGAAGTAGAAATATAACGTTTACAAGACGCACTACAGGACGGCTGGGGAGCGAGATGAAGGGGAAAACTGCACAGAGCAGAGCAGCGACTCAAAGAGCTTCTATCTAGAACAGCAGCTCTGGCCGTGTGAGCCTATAGACGCGAGGGTTAATCCCGGCCATCAAACAGCTCCGCAGGCTGTAAACTCTCTATAATGTTTCCACAACACCTCCCTCCATCGCTATCACTTGTCCTTTAGATGACTCAACTCACCGCCATCTGACGAGCACATTTATAAAGCTGCAAAGCCTGGCTCTGCTATGACGAGTGAGTGCAGCCTGTGAGAGTCACACTCACTCCTTTTGTTTGTTTGCGTGTGTTTTTTGACGCTGTTCTTTACACAGCGAGGCAGAGCTGACTGCAGAGTGAGATGGTTATCACAGGACAAAAACGTTACATAAAACCCTGTAACTGTGAACATTATCACGCAGTTGAACTGATTTAATGCTGTTTTTCCGGCGTGATGAGACTGCGTGGTGTTTCATTGTGTCAGATTGGGCGATCGTTGAGTCGTACATTTTTGCGTTGATTTTGGTGAGATGTGTTTCCCACACAGCGTTCCCATGACCAATCACAACATATAAATGGTGGCGTTGTTATTATATGCTGCTGGTCAGCAGGACAGCACCAGGCCCATCTACATGTAACGTCCACAGGCAGGGTCACCTGTGAATACCAGCGGACGGAGCCCGCGGCGTGTGAATAAAACGCTGAAGGACGCCGTCGATAATAACGCTGCCAGAAACCACATAATATAAGGCGTGCTGCTTCATCCTGCCATGTTCCTTTGTTGACATCAGCCTGCTTCTTACTGTGATATCTGCAGTTTAATGTCAAAATGGTTTAGTTTTAGTGGGTTAGTCTTGTTTTGTGAACCGGTTTCTGCTTCATTCATAATATAAAAGGTGCAGTGAGCTGCGTGCTGTAGGGGGTTAAAAGGTGAACACATTCCTGCGAGTTGCTTTGGGACTGCATCTATAATAATCTGGCCAGTGTGCATTTTAATTATGGTTGAGCTCTTTTATTAGTTTCTTACTTCTGAAATGACCTTTTGTGGACAGTGGTAAAACTTGAGAAATAATTTCCTACGTTTTCAAAGGTGACGTTTAATCATGATCTTAAAGTTAAAATTACTCATTTAATTTGTTCAGCTCAGTGTCGAGAGATCTTAACAAACCCAATCAAGTGAATTCAACACATGATTATGAGTGAGTTTAATTAGTCTGACACTGCTGATGGCTCTAACTCAAGAACAAGCCTTTTTTAAATTATGAGTGTGTTCAATGTTGCATCAATGATTAAATTAATTTTGCAAAACAATGAAAGAAAAGGAAATTAACCAAAACAGGGAGGCAGACTGTTCCATGTTGAGTTAAATTAATGAAAATAAGGCCAGCAGATCTATTCCACGTGGAAGTGATGACACTGTGTGTCCTCTGCAGAATAAATAATGCCCCAAAATAAATATCAGCTTCTCCCGTGGCTGTTTGCAGGCTCTGCTGCAACTGTGTGCCTCAAATAACAACATGGGTAAAGGGAGTTTAGGTGGGTTTACCCCCCACCGTCCCGGCTCGTAGCCGCGACCTCCCACAGTTTTTCTCACTCGAAAACATGCTCTGATTAAAGAGGGGAACGGAAATACTCGTTTCCTCATGCGAGATCCTGAACCAACAGGACGTGTTTTCCAGCAGAGAGAGGACTAATGTTTCACCCGACACTCACTTTCACTGTTTATTATTTTCTTGATTAACTGATTAGTTGCTTGGTCGATAAAATGCTGGAAAATGGTGAAAGATGCTGATCAGGGTTTCCAAGATGATGTCTTCAAACATTTTTAATATTATTTTTTCTGCATATATATATTTTTTGTCCATGTTGGACGTTAAAAGTTACTCAGTGAATCCAATTAACTGATCATTAAATTAGCTGGTGACTTATTGATTAATTGATTCTTTGTTTGATCTTTAAAATGTCAGAAATTTTTCAGAAATGTCTATGAAAAGCCGAGATGAAATCCTCAAATGTGTGTTTTTTTTCTTTCTTTAAAAGTTACTCAACCCGACTCATTGATTATTACATTTTTTGGAGATTATCTTATACTTGATAACTAACTGATTAATTGATTAGTTATTTCGTCGATTTAAAGTTGATTTAAAGATGAGTATTTCCCAAAGCCCAAAAGTTAAAAAGTTACTCAAGCCAATTTGTCAATTATGAAATTAATTGCAGATTAATTTAATAGTTCACAAATAAACTGGTTAGTTATTTGGTTTTTAAATATAAAAAAATTGGTGAAAATGTTTTTTTCAGTCCTTCCAAAAGCCTGAGATGACATCATCAAAGGTTTTGCTTTATCCATGTTTGAAGTTTTTTTCCTGTTAAGTTACTCAAACCAGTTAACTGATGGTTAAAAGAGTTGGTGACTGCTTTAACACTTTGCAAATGCTTGAATAATTAATTAGTTGTTTGATGGTTAAAATCAGATAATTCTGAGTTTATTTCTGAAAATAAACACATTTGGTCATTATGTGTGTCGGACAGAAAAAAACATGCACTTGTGACTTTCTTTTAGGACAAAAGATACTCGTGTAACTCTCCGGACAAATGAAACTCAGTGCCAACTTTCCATTCATGAGGCACAAAGAAAAAACACCAAAATTGCAGTTCTGGCTGAGCAGTGGCGTTCGGGCACAACGGTCGGTGTCAGTGGAATAAATACAGTGTGTGTGATGCTTCTGCAGAGTGTAAATGAAAAGCCATTTTGGTGCCAGAGTCTCACCATGACTCCTTTTGGCAGCCGTCTGAAAGTGTGTTATTCTTTTCATGGTTTGCAGAACACGTATGCACTCATGTGTTTGTGTACCTTTGGTCTGTGCATGACCGCAGGTACATGCATGTTTGCTCACCGAAATGAACTTTACACCGTCAAATACGATCGTGTGTGACGGAGCACGTGTAGCATGAAATAAGCTTTAAAATAGCCAATTTCAAAACTGTACACAGTGCATACTTTTAATGTATTGCTGTAAATGTCACAGCTGCAAAGGACGAAAATATTTTTCTGCATTTCATTTATGGGTGCTCGGGTTTTTTGTTGATGCTTAGCAATTTCCTGCATCAGCCACAGCCTCCGTACACGTGCACAACATGTGATTGCACAAGGCAAATAGTTCTTGATCTTTTATGAGCAGCAAATAACAGATAACCAGGCCTGCAACGCTGCAGATTGAGATCCAGTTAATTTTAAAATTATCTACTTTTCATCACCAATATGACTCATCTATTAGCTTCAAACAATCTAAAAAAAGTAACAGATTAAATGGATTATTGTATTCTGGATTACGATACAATGAAGTGATGTGGTCAATTGGGCGTGCTGGGCCTCCGCCCCTCCTGCGATCCCACCTGAGAAATACATATTAGAATGAAATATTGTTGTGTTGTGTTGGTTTAAATTTCCGTTATTACTCTCGTGAAAATCACACATCAGAAACATGGGATGATTATGTCTTTCAATAGCATTCAAACCCAAGAAAGTAAATTTGATCCCTTTCTAAAACAAAAAAAGAAGGAAAATCCTGATGAGCAACTAAGCAAGAAATGTCCTGCAAACTGCAAAAAAAGGAAAAGTTGACATGAAAACGATTTTTTTTGAGGGAAAAAGGTCAAGAAAACTATATTTATAGAATATATATACAAACTTTTTACCTTTATTTTCAGGTAATTTTTTGTTACGTTTTACCGGTTTAATGGTTTTTTTTTTTTTGGTTTTTTTTTAAACAAGAACATGTAATAATATCCCACATACTCGTAAATTCTGGTACATTTTATGGACCTAAAATTGAGAGCAGGTGGGCAGCTGTCAGATTTGTGGACTTGAACAAAAACATCACAGCATCACCAACAGCATGATAATAACATCCCAAACACAAGATTCATTCATTCATGGTTTCTGCGACATAAGAAACACTTTAAAGACTAACGTTAACGTACAAAAACAGCCGATATTTGTAGCATTAACTTTTCCCAATAATCAGCAACACCAAACATCGTACCCGAACTCTAAAGCCAAGCTGCTCACTTGATTTGTGCAATTACGAACACATTATGTGCCTATTTTCATTCCCATTTCCACTTCAGGGGTTCCATTTACTGGTTCATCAGTATAAAACTATTACTAAATACAGAAAATATGATACGTCACTGTATTATTTCCAACAGCTTTTAACAAGTTGAGTGAAACACACTAAAATTAAGAAAATGACTATTAAAGCAAACGCTTATACGGTCAGATTTGTGGAAAAAGGCTCTGCAGTTTGAGGGAGCTCTGGAAGTATCTGAGCAGAAACAAGAACTCTGCTGGGAAACTAATCGATAAACACAAACATGAACATTAAATTTTGTTAGTAATGGATAATATTAAAACCCAGATCATATGAGGAGGAGGTCAGGGAGGAAAATCTGGCGTAAATATGAAGTTTTACGGCATTTTGTGATTGTCAGGGTGTAACTCTCACTTCTACCAACTGGACAAACTCACTCTGTTGTTGTTATCCAAAATTATTGTGGCCATTATCACTCTCTAACTGCACACGCAGCCAACAGCTGGCAGCAACAAGTTCAGACTAGCTTGCTGAAGGATGCTGAGAGGCATTACGGGAATAGAAGTAAATCACAAAAGTGAGAGAGAAGATGAGTCGGGTTGAGAAAAAGTGGATGCAAGAGAAGAAAAATAACAGTTTGTCAGAAAGTAATTCCTGGAAGTCTGAAATCACAGATGATTTCTACAGTGTGGGAGTGTCTGAGGGGTCATTTTTTCTCTAAGTGCTTTGATTAAGGGCACCTTGGCAGCTCTGAAGGGACGGCGGGGAGTTCTTAATTTACGCTCCACCTCCAAAGCCGAACCTGCAAACTAATAACCACAGAAAAGCTGTTTCTGTCACTCGTCAGGCTGCTGCTGCTGCTGTGCATTTCATGACTTTCATTGTTCGCTCTCCCCTTGCAGGCCTTCAGAGGACATAATGGGAAGTGAAAAACACTGCAGAATGACACACAGCTCCAATTAGGGTCTTTGCATTCTGTTAAATGGAACTGAGTGGGAAATCAATTATGTGAAATTAGCACTTATTGCTAACTACCCTGCTCACTGTTAGGGATGCACGTGAGAGCAGAACAGTGGGGAGATGCCTTTTTAAGTGTCAAAGAGGCTTTGTCATAGCCGGATCAAACCTTGCGTGGTTTTAACCGAGCCGCCGCAGCGTGGCGGGGAGCAAAGAGAGATGTAAAAGATCAAATGGTGCGGCGGTAAATATGAGGGAGGGTGAAGATTAACGTCCAGAGGCGCTATTTCCGCTGTGTTTGATGATGCTGACAGACATAATAGAGTCCTACAAATGCTTAAAAAGCCTCAGCGGGGCCGCGGCCGCTCCCAACGACAAAATAAAGGCGAGGGTGAAAGAATAACCACTCGCCAAAACAGTCCGCAGGGAGCAAAATGTTTGAAAGACTGCTGTGGGAAAGCATCAGAGCAGGGAGACCCAACAGGCTTTGCTTTGGGGCCACTTCTGCAAAATGGCAGGAGGCCAGGGGCCAATCACAGCGGCCCCGTACATGTTTCCACGATTTTAGGACATTTCTAAGATTTTAGGACTTTTCTAGGATTTTAAGAAGTTTCTCAGTTTCTGTGACATCTGAGGACATTTATAGGACTCTGGGATGCTTCTAGGATTTTAGAAAATTTCTTGGATTTTAAGACATCTCTAAAATCTTAGGATGTTTATAGGACAGTTGGACGTTTCTAAGATTTCGGGGATGTTTCTAGGATTTTTAGACATTTCTTGGATTTTAGAACATTTGTGGGATTTTGGGACATCTCTGTGTTTTTAGGACATTTATAGAACTTTAGGATGTTTCTACAATTTCAGGACATTTCTCAGATTTCAGGACATTTCTCAGATTTTAGGACATTTCTCAGATTTCAGGACATTTCTCAGATTTCAGGACATTTCTCAGATTTTAGGACATTTCTCAGATTTGAGGACATTTCTCAGTTTTTTGGACATCCATGTTGTGACAGTCATGCTGTTCTGAATGCATGTGAGAGCAGGACAGTGGGAAGACGCCTTTTTTTTTCAGGCTTTGTCATGTCGAGATCAAACCTCACATGGTTTTAACTGAGCCGCCTCATCGAGGGGAGGACTGAAGAGAGATGTAAAAGATCAAATGGTGCGGCGGTAAATATGAGGGAGGGTGAAGATTAACGTCCAGAGGCGCTATTTCCGCTGTGTTTGATGATGCTGACAGACATAATAGAGTCCTACAAATGCTTAAAAAGCCTCAGCGGGGCCGCGGCCGCTCCCAACGACAAAATAAAGGCGAGGGTGAAAGAATAACCACTCGCCAAAACAGTCCGCAGGGAGCAAAATGTTTGAAAGACTGCTGTGGGAAAGCATCAGAGCGTTCTCCACCAGGGAACGAAAACAGACAACGGTTCACTCCCCTAATCTGAGACTTCCTGCTGCCTCAGTCTCTGAGATTCCTCTCTCTCCCAGAGCTTTGCAAACGTAAAAAAAAAAAAAAGAAACAGGAGTCGAGAGCTGAAGTGAGGAGGTGAGAAGGTGAGGCTGAGGTCCCTCCCTCCCTCACAACTGAGATCTCACCTTGAAAAGGCATCAGCCTCCTTGATCAATCTTTCATCGCTGTCTCCCGGCAGCCGGCCTCTCCCCCCCCCCCCCCCCCCCCCCCCCCCCCCCCCTCCTCTCTGACTCCATCGCTCTTTGGCATTATAGACCTGGAGAAATGCCTGCTATACTGAATCACTCAGATGCTGTGTTTACAGACCCACCTGCCACTTCGCTATCTGCTGCTCTCTATAATAGCATAGCAACAGATATCTGACCGCTGCCGCAGCGATCAGAGGAAACCATAAAAGCAAACACTGACAGCGTGCAGACAATGCACAGCCTCCTGCATGTGTGTGTATTTATTAATACGTCCTGAATGCACACAGCGGAGGCTAAAAACAAAGCTCATGCAGAATTCAGTTTAAGTTAGTGGGAGTCGCTGAGTGGTTCAGTGAGGCTGACGGCAACTTTAATAGGATCTGTTGTTGGAAATAAGTTAATTAATCTTGTCTACTTTCTCTCGACTCTCCCTTTCTTCATCTCGCGGTTTCTCTGTCTCGTCCTCGCCCCCCGCGTCACCTTTTAATCCCCCTCACAGTCGTCTTTCTCATTCCTCCCGTGCTGAACTCTGCCTCTTTGTGTCCCCTCTTCTCTATTCCTGTCTCTGCGTATTTCTCACCGACAAGAGCATTAAGAATGAGGGCCAGCGGGGCCATTTCTCAAGGGGCCCCGAGACGCTTATACATCTACACACTTCTTAAAGCTTTTCTGCATTCTCCACAGTCGCCCATACAAAACATCAAAAGAACTTAGATGGAAAGCAGCTCAAATATAAGATGTTGCTGGACTTTTATTTTGAAAATCTACATTATATTGTTGTGAGAAACACTTCCAGTTGAATTTTCAATGGCAACTTAGCTGTTTTCTTGAATCTGAATTTAAAGGGAAGACAGCTTGTAGATGAGATGTTGCTGGGCTTTTATTTTGAAAATCCACATCAGACTGTCCTGAAACTGACTTGGTGTCACACTGAAGTGGTCTGTTATCATTATGAAATTAAGTTTTTTTCTGTGGCAACGGGGCACTTCCTTTTTCCTCAAATCTGAATTCAATTTAAGAACAGCTCATTTGAGATTTAGAGGGCTTTAATTTTGAAAATCCACACAGTCTTTATTGTTAATTAGAACAATTATTAACATAGAGTTATTTTGTATTTTCATTTCAATTTATTATATAATATTACCCATTTTGTCATTTTTATTCATTGATATTTCCCATTCCTTTTTTGTTTTGATTTGCACTTCTTTATTTATTCATGTATTAATTTATTCACAGCTATGTTGAGACCAGGTGTCAATGACAGGTGCGTGCACGCCGAGAGCTTTTTGGAGACGAGGGGACTTAACACAGGAAGCTGCCTCCATGTTTGCAAACATTATTTGCTGCTGATGAAAGCAAAGAGACAAAGAGCTACAGGTAACATTTATTTGATTAAAACTTAATCACACGAGCTTTATTATAAAGAAACATCCAGATGGGTTTATCAAAGGAGAAGCAAATAACACAAGTTCAAACGAGAAGCTCATGAATAAATATCATTAAAATATATATTTTAAAGATGTTTCTGCTGCTTTTTAAAAGCTCGTTAAACATCACGTGCACAGCATGCCGAACATGCACTGGCCTTACACTCCATCCAATGGGAACCCTCCATTAGTAATTAATGGTGTTGATATTGTAAAGATTTCCCAGCGGGTCAGATACATATCCATCTCCTCGGGTGGATTGTTTTTTTTATTTTATTTCAGTGTTTTGTCTGGTAAACATCGAAACTGATTCCATGAGGGGTAATTACAGCAAGCGGCGGAAACAAATCAGCGTAGCCCGCAGTGAAAATGTACTGATTTAACAAAGCAGGATATTAAAGCCAGCAGACCTGGATGCAATAAAATGGCACTGGAGGACAGTGGGAGATTACGGGGCTGAGAAATGGTACCAGTTCATTGCTTTTACGGAGCAATGTAGACATAGGCCATTACTTTGGGGTCATTACACAAAATGATTCAGATGCAATTCAATATTGCCAATTAAAGAGACGGAGCATCTGTGTGCGTGCGGAAGGCGGCTTTTAAAATTCAACTGCGAGGAGATGCTGATTTGTTGATCTATTTTCGGCTGATAACAGCTCAAGCTTCTGCGACAGTAATGAACGGGTCCACGCTTTGAGGGAGATGTTGGGCTTTCCGCCACTCGTCGGACAGCTGTGTAAAGCCCCTGCTCCGCTAATACCTCTCCACCTTTGCACAGGTTTATGGCCACGGATCAGCAGGCTCAGTAACAAGGCTGACAGCGGCTTCTAACAAGTCAGGAGACAGGCAAACAGATGAACCTGGCAGCTCCTGTCTCCGAGGAGAGCGGCGAGGGAGGGTTAAGGATAAATGGGAATCATCCAGTCAAGCGTAGCTGAACATGCTAGCCCATCTCAACGGGGCCCTAATGACTGGGCTGGGGGATCGGTGTGACGTGACTCCGGTCGGAGGATTTAGCGAGCGGGGAGCGGGAATTTCAGCAGTCCTGCTCAGGATACGTGGAGCCGGATCACTGGGTCGACCGCTTCGACACACAAATGTCAGACATGAAAAAGAAAGTCGTTCTCACGTCTACCTGCACAAGCACGAACACACACGGACGCCGCACACTGAAACCAAAAAAGGGCCTGAACAAAGTCAGACTAAACCGTGAGGACGTTCAGTCTGAATCAGATACTCAACTTACAGCCCACGGGCCAAATCTGGCTCCTGACAGGGTGCCGAGTGCCCCCCAAACCATTTTCTAATTCACAATAAAAATAAAGAGATTCACACTGGGAATTGTTTTTGTACTTTTAGTAACATAAGGTGCCAGAAAGCATAAAATAGCATCAAAATATAATCAAAAAAGTGCCAGTGGAGGATCCCCCACACCCCCAGAAAGAGGTCCTAGATAAGACCCTAATGACCTTAAATCCTAGAAACATCCTAAAATCTTGAAACATTTTAATATCCAAGAAATGTCCTGAAATTTGAGAGACCTCATAAAACCCTAGAAAAAGCCTAAAATACTTGAAATGTCCTAAAATCTTAGAAACTTTCTATAATCTGAGAAACCTCCTGAAGTCCTAGAAACATCCTTAAACATCCCACAATTCCAGAAATATCCTAAAATTCTGGAAAATTTAAAAATTAGGGCTGTACCTGACTCAGGATTATTTCAGTTGAATCAGATTTTGCTGTTAAATATGAATATTCAATAATATATTTTTTAATGTGAAGTTTTAAAGTTTTAACGGGGCTCAGCTGGATGTTCAGTGTGACATAACTGCACCAACGCTAACGGCAATGTACAACAACATTTCTGCCGACACTAGAAATCAATGAAAGGGAGAGACTGTGTCGTATTAAGTTGCTGTGAGCTGTAAATTCTTCACTTCTAAGCAGAAGAGAGAAGATAATGTTATCTCGGAGCCTTATAGTGCAGAGTGTCTCCTCCTCTTTGCCGCTGCATCGTGTCCGCTGCAGCTTCTGCCAAAGAGTTGTGTGAAAGTCCAGAGCGCTCACTCTGCAGCAAATTCTGGAGAAAAAAACGTCCTCAGAAGAAACAGCACACAGCACATTAACTAACAATAAAAACAAAAACACAAAAAACTGCTCGACTTGTAGCAATCTAAGTCGACTGAGAGGTCTCTGATTATCTGATGATTTTAATCTCCGACACTCGGGGCGGCCCTACCTAATTCCTAAACATGTGCTGAAATCCTAGAAGCATCCTAAATTCCTGGAAACATGTGCTGTGACTGGCCCCTGGCCTCCTGCCATTTTGCAAAAGTGGCCCCCAAAGCAAAGCCGGTGGCATATCTGGTCTGAATACATTTTGCTATCACTGACTGGCAGGACATTTAACTGATGCAGAGTCGATGAAAACGTTTCCATTCGCTCTCTGAAACACCCGGTGTCAAGCAGCTGTTTCCTGCCGTCTGTCAAAATTAGTTTCTCCTGAAAAAATAAAAATAAAAAATTGTTTCCCCCGGCAGAAAACCTCTGCCTCGATTTGATTCTGGGCCAGAAAATAACATAATTTCAGTTTGTGTGGACTGCTCATCACTAAACCATTTCACGCAATAAACTGGGTGGTTAGCGTGAGCGGGGGCAGCCGTCGTGCTGCCACGTACAGAATTCAAAAGAAGGAGGTTTAAATCTGTTCGGGGACTTTTGCTGCATGTCGTCCTCCCCATCACTCCTGTCTCTCTCTCCTGTGCCGTCCAATAAAGAGCTGATGCCAAAAATACAATACAGCAAAAGCAAATTCAGGTTCACAGCTAAAGTCTTCGACCTGCTGACATGCAGATTCAGTGTTGGAAAAAAACATAAGTACATGTACCAAAGTACAGTCTTTAACCCTTTGAACTCCGAGTAAATTGGTTTGACTTATTTGTAAAAATGTGGGGAAAAAAGGCAATGAGCAACTTGGTAAAAAAATGTTTCACAAATTTCAATAAATTAATGAAAGGTGACAAAGATTTTTTTTCCAGAATTCAATATCTAATCTAATTAATAGAATATAATTATGTATAAAGAAAAAAATGTACATATATATGTATATATATATATAAAAAATCAGTGTTTTGGGGCCACTTTCTTGTTTGTTTTTGTTTTTTTAAATTTCATTATTGTTTTATTTTTTTCTGATAATTTTCTTGCAGTTTTACTTTACTTATTTCTTTCTTTATTTTATTTTATTTTATTTTATAACAAATGTCTTGATTTTAGGTCATACGGGTGGTATGAATATAAACTCAATTGACAAATTGGCTACACCATAATAACATCTGTCAAACACTGATGAAATCTAACAGACATCACTTTTAAACAAGAAACAAAGACATGCTGCGTGATTCATACAACAATGATTGAACAACCCCTAATCACGAGATGCAAATATCATCAAACTATAAATAGCAGGAGGCTGAATTTATCATTTCACTAATCAAGAGGACGAGCAGAGAAGTGCTACAGTCGGCGTTCACATGCTTCCATATGCTTCCTCCCATCCGCAAGTACAAAAGTCTTCCAGGGAGCCGGGGAAGGTTATAAATATCCTCCGCACAGTCGTGTTGATTAGCTCCCATCCTTTTTTTTTGTCCTGTGTTGCATAATTCACAGTTTAACAGCCAAGTTTGTAAATTGATAACTGATGAAACTGAACCAACATTATTGCTGTACGTGAATAAGTAATAATAAAAATGGGACCGGAGGGGTGACGGTGCCCACAGATGCCAAGGATCTCATTCATTCTGGTTGTCACGACAAGCCGCGCTACAGCCTCAATAAAACCTTCGCCGCGCCTCGTCATCTATCACCGCTCTGGCCCTGGCAGATTCTTGGCTCGCTGTCTGAGGCCAGCCTCTTGGTCTCATAATGCGTTTTGGGCTCTTAGGCCCCCCCTCCGCTCAGGAGTGTACGACAACACAGCTCGCAGAGCGCTCTGGTACACTGTGTAAGTCCTTAAACGATATTGATGGGGGCTGAAGCCTCATGAACCCCCTGAAAGCTGAGGAGCATCATTCTGCGGCTCCGTGGCTTTTGTCCAATCCAGCACTTATCGAGATCGGACGGCGTCTTGTTTCACGCTGTGAACATGTGACCTCGGGTTTGTTCAGGTTGTTGATCAGACAAGAGGTCAGCTGACGGGGCAGCTTTCACTTTATCTGCTGCCTTGTAGGAAGTGGCGATGATAGCCAATCTGCTGCAGCACCTTTCGAGTTCTGCTTCCACTTTTTGGGAGACCAAAAGTGTCCATTAATGTCAAGAGAGTAAGTCAAGCAGCTCTGACTTCAGCGGCTGTCTACTCGTAATCCCTCATCTCCACAACCGCAGCGCTATTGACACTTAAAAACCTGAGCAACAAAAGAAGAAGTTACAAGTTTCAAGAAAATAACAGAAAATTTTGGGAAAAAAAAGAAAATATGGGTGAAAAAAAGGAACCATTAAATATAAATACACCATAAAATACTTCACAATAATTATAAACTTCTGGACATTTTTCTTTTAAATGACTAAATTCTAATAATGTCTTTTCTGTCTCTCTCTCTTTCTTTTAAAACTAACTTTCAGCACATTTTATCACCTTTCTTGGAACTTGTGGGAAACCTCTTATCGATTTGCTCAGGTTTCCAGGTTTTATTGCATGTGAGCGGCTTCTGAACTCAGCACAAGAAAAGTGATGTCATTCCAGTTTTTAAAGGGCTTGAAACCTGAGGAAATGTCTCGATTTCTTTCAAAAACATGGGAAAAAGTTGCAAGAAAATTATTTAAAAGTTTACTGTTAAGGACATAGAAATAAAATTAAAAAAAAGATAAGAAAAAAAGTATAAATATATAGTTAAAAAGGTTAATAGAATTCTAATAATCAGTATAAATATGGATTCCTGAATATTTTTTCCTACTTTTTAAATTATGCATTTCTAATTAATTACAAAACTGTATCATAATGACAAATACCAGCTGGTTTGCATGAAATCAATCCAGTTTAATATTAAACAGGTTTGGAAATTTTCAAACCAGCCCAACCCTGACTGACAGCCAATCTGCTGCAAGTCGCACTCTCTCTTTTGGAGAGACCGTGTCCGTTACCTCTCTCCGATACCATCAAGAGAGTGAGTCAAGTAGCTCTGACCTCAGAGGCTATCTGCTCATAATCCCTCATCTCCTCGACAGCAGCGCTATTAAGGAGCAGAAAAAAGGCCTAAAAAAAGCACCTAAACTTTGATAGTGTTAAAACCCTAAAAGCTGTGTTTCATGTGGCTACTCAGGCACTGGCGAAAATAACACCTGGCCGAGTGGAGGACAGATGATGCGTTGGATTATCAAATAATTGGAATCTGTGAAAGGTCACCGGCGTGATGGCGGGTGACCTTAGATCAATGGCGGCGGGTTGGGTCACACTTCAGTAGCAAGGCCTGAAGCCTCGGAGGGAGGGGATCACACGGAGCGGGGGGAAGGGCGATGGACAGAGTTAAAAGCGGCAAATTAAACCTAAAGATGAGACGTGCGCTCACCGGGAGCACGAAGGGTGAGCCGGGAGTCATCTGGAAGAGACTTCCAATATTTTCACTCTTTCTCTTTTTGGTTTTCTTCCTCCCGTCTATCTCTCAGCTCCTTTTCCCCCCATCGCTCTGCCGTTTGATCTCGCCGTGGCCCAAAGTCACAAGGTTTTATATCTTATATTCACTGTTCCACATGAGAGAGCGTGTCTGAGAAAAAAATAAATGAGGCTCTCCGAAGGCAAACGATGGCGGAGGCCGTGCAGACGTTGGCCATCGCAGCAGGGATCAGTAATTTGATTTGAAGAAAAAATCTGTGTGTGGGGTTTGAGACGGCAACGTTGGTGTGTAACTGCAGACTTCTGTTGCAAAGGCTCATTCGGATTAAGACAGGTGGAGATGTTGTCTTACCTCCTTGTTTCTTCTCCCTTTTTTCATCTCCATGCTGCTTAAAAGTAAACTATTCCTCCGCGCACCAGTCAAGTTTACATCCGTGTCTGTGAAAACATCGACTTCACTCACATCTTTCCCCGGCAGCACAGAAGATCTCTACAATCAGCTCACTTTCAAGTATCGGACCAAATATCCGCCATCCTGTTCGTGAGATGTGAGGTAATGGCCAAAAGAGTGTCAAGTGAAGGTGACCTTTGACTTTTTTGGATATAAAATGTCAGCACTTTGTCCTATTAGACATTTGCGTGTAATTTTGCCACAATTAGCATATGAGTTCTTAATCTATGACCAAAAACATGTTTTGTGAGGTCACTGTGACGTTGACCTTTGACCTTCGACCACCAAATTCTACTCAATTCATCCTTGAGTCAAAGTGGACGTTTGTGCCAAATTTGAAGAAATTCCCTCAAGGTATTCTTGAGATATCTTGTCCACGAGAATGAAACAAATGCAAGGTCACAGTGACCTTGACCTTACATTACTAGATTTTAATTAGTTCATTATTATGTGCAAGTGGACATTTGTGATGGATCTTTGACACCCCCCTTTAGACCTTATTGAGCTACTGTGTTCAGAAGAATGAGATACCCAAATGTCAGTTCATCATTTAGTCCACGTGAACAAAATTTGTGCCAAATTTGGACTAATTACCCATGTTCTTGAGATATTGTGTTCACAAGAATGACACAAATGAGGTCACATTCACCTTAACCTTCGAACTATGAGCACCAAAATGTCATCAGTTCATCTTTAAGTCCAAGTGAGCATTTCTGCCAAATTTGCAAAAATTCCCTCTTGGGTTTCTTAAGATATTCAGTAAAATACGATGAACGGACTCGATAGATGGACGAACATCCAAAATCATAATGCATAAAAGATAAGGCATAAAACAATAAAATCAGAAGGGCTGGCAGATTGTAATGATCTGTAATTGGTACCACCGGGGGGAAATATTTTCAATTTTCAAAAGAGATGAAAATCACTTTGGATGCCAGTGTTAATTGGCTGGAGAAGCTGCTACAGTACAAAGGGCTGCGCGAGCGTTATCAATATTTTTCGAGAGACCCTCCGAGCGATTAGCGCCGCGTGCTCGCAATCGGCCAGTTTCTAAATGAACCCTCTGTCTCGCACAACGAGCATTAAAAGAAAATCAATACCTCTGTTAACTGTGTATTGTTCCGAATGAAAGGCAGCGAGGGGTCTGCGGTCAATATTTTGCCACTGTCATCATCTTTAAAACGCGGACTGTGACTGTGATTGACTGGCACACCAACACACGCCCACAACCTAATTGGAATTTACTCATCGCAAGACAAAGAGCGGCAGCTCTCTTTGTCACCGACAGGATGCCGTGAGGCCTGGGGAAATTGAATTCACATCGAGAGGGATTTAATTAGACCACTTTGTACCTTTCATTGCCGCTGAATCCTATTTACATTCATTCTCCTGTTACTAAGCTGCCTTACCTTAGTTTTATTGGCTCGACTAATCTTCAGGTCTCAGTCTCTCTTTTAAAAAACGAGCATGTTCGGAGCAATGAGATGGAAGGTTTCATCTATTTAATCGCTCTGATTTTAAGAGTTTTATGTATCATATAAAAAGCAGCAGGCTGGTTGACCTCATGGTTAACACAAAAAGAGCAATGTAAGGGGAGTTAAAATGTGTTAGAGAGATAAGAGAGATACTGCAACGCAAATCTGTAATCCCACCGGCGAAATGCAAACATGCACCGGATGAAACGAGGAAGAAAAGCAACTAATTTTCTTATTACATTGTGTGCAGCGTGTCAATCACGACCCACTAAAATCCCCTTTGAAATAAATCTAAAGGGAAAAAAAACTGTATTTAGATGTGCTGGAACAAAAAGACCTTGAAGGCAGGATTTATCAGCTTAGCTAAAGGGAGATGATCCACCGAGCACAGATAGGAGAGGGGTTGCCCCGTCTTATTGTGAGCTTAACTGGGACCCGAAAAAAAGCAGCGTATGATAGTCACATGGAATCCATCCTGAGGCCCGTAGGACATAAATGTATCGATAGTTTAATAAGACCAGTTGAACTCCCGCGCTGCTAACGTCTCTGCCGGGTTTTTCTTTGAGCGCTCTCCCTGATTCAAAGCGCAGACGTGCTGCCTTTAGGCTTTGTTGTCAGACGCGCCCTCCTGCCACTCACCTGATGGAGTTAAAGTTACTGTACCTGTCACTCATCCTAATGAGTCCACCGATATCTTTGTGCTCTGAATAATAAAGAGGCATTAAATCAGCAGGGAGATTAAATGTTTATGTTCTTAAACTTAAAGCTGCCAATTAATATTTTTACATTAACAACGGGTCAAAAGAGTAACTTTATGTAAAAGGAGCAAAGAGGCTTTGATAAACACGCTGCGTGCGACCATTTTTTCTGTCATTATGTTGCATAGACGTAGCTGAGTAGTTATTTAGCTGTGTAAGAAGACGTCACCTGCATTTTTAACCCTTTGAAACCTGAGCAAATTGGTTTAATTTCTTTCTAAAACATGAGTAAAAGTAAAGAGAAATTTATAAAAACATGCCCCTAAAAATTACGAGTAAAATTTTCTGAAAATAAGCAAAAATAAAAAATTAAATAAATATACACGTTTTTGGTTTCGGTAACATGATTTTAAAAAAATAATTACAATAAATATAAATATAATTTTTTGACATTTTTTTTCAGGTAACTTTAAAAAATACATATATATACTTCTCACAATTTGTAGGGCATTTCTTGTCAAGTTGGTCATTGCCTTTTTTCCCAATGTTTTTCTATTTTTGGTTAACTTGGTATGACAAATAAAAAACAACAGTACCCATGAGCCTCGGTGGGCTCTGACCATGGTGAAGACACCCGGCACACGCATGAATCACAGCTGTGACTCAACAAACAGATTTCAACTATCTGTTACTGCAATCAAGCATGAAACATAATGCCACAGCTGCCGAATTCAGTCACAATTTACCCCGAATCAAAAAGTGATTGATTTGAGTCAGTGGTCTGATTTAAACCGGTGAATGTTTTAGGTTCATGTTGCCGTTGGCGACGTGGGAAACAGAATTTATCTCCTCTAACTGAACATTTGCATCATAACTTTGGAGTCCTTGAGAGTCGCACTTAACTTCTTTTCTGATGTTTCAATGTGCACAGACTTTATCAAATATTAAGAGTGCAATCTTTTTCCACATCATTTTGGCATTGTTGGCAGGATTTAGATGTATATTTACATCAAGGCTAGTTCTCGGCACTTAATTACAAATGCAGTTTGTACAAATGGTCTTAGACTATCAGCTCTGTGTGCAGGCCTGGATACAGGCCAGAAGCAGGTTTAGTTTTTTCTAATTAGTTTGTCATTATTTGTACTGATATATCAACCACTCCTATGACCAGTTATCTAACGATGTCTGTTCAGAAAATATCATAGCTCCACTGAAAGACGTCCATATGGATTAAAATCAAACATCCCTGAAAGGCTGTTTTTAGCAGGATGGTGTGATTTCGTTGAGTAAACACAAGGTCACGGAAAGATTCAGACTGATATTGTATAACATATGGTACTTGTTAAATGTAATTTTAATGCAAAAACAGTTCAAACCGTAGCTCAGTAGTAAAATCAGACGTTTTGTGATAAATATTCTGGGAAATGAGACAAGACACAGAGTGCCCCATCATCACTGCCAATAAACTGTTTTTTTTTTGCATCTTGTATCTTTATGAAATCTTGAACATCTTCCAGGTTTTTTTTTTCCGTCTGCCTGGTTGATGACGTTCAACATGACGGGCACAAAGACGTGTTCGGCTGAGTGGCCCGCGACAGTCTACAGAGTGGAAGCCGTGTAAGAGTGTCGAGCCACGAAGTCTTTCATTAGCCCTCATAAATGTTATCTGGCACATATCTGAGACAAGCTGGGTGGATCGCCTGCTGCGATTTGGCCCGGTCTACACATCCCCATCCTCCTCCACCTCCCGTTGGCTCCGCCAGTTGACAGCCTGGCACTGAACCTGATTCCCAAGTCCTGATTTCACACTCGCGCTCTGTTTCTATCTCACCAGTCTGAGCGGAAACGCCATCGCAGAAACTGCAGCTCTGATTAGAAACCAATTAGCTCCCCAGATCCCGGGGCCCCTGCAGCAGAGGCTGCAGGACGTCATCTGGATTCGGCTCCTGCTCTGGACGAGGATCTCTGCTCCCCATCTGCTCTCTGGGAGTTCTTGGAGAAAAGTAAGCCGACAAGTTGAGGAGCTTTAATATGACCTAACCTACATGTGAGCAGTGGCAGGCTGAGATGGATAACCCTCGCTCCCAGTTCGTGTCTCTCAGGTAACTGTAGTTTTTTACATCTTTGGCCTCTGCATTGATGAATACCTTTTCAATATAAGCCACGATTTTCTTTAAAATAAACAGAAATTCAGAGAAAAGCTGCGGTTGTTTACAAAAAGAAGCATTTTACAAACACATTCATAATCCTCAAAGACAATCCTGCTGCTACAATAATAATCTGTCCGGCGTACAGTGAAACAGATTTTTTAAACCTGTTTTACAAGGCAGTTCTGAGCCCAAACAAAAATAGCTTTTCTGTCAAGTTAAGCAGCAAGCAGTCTGTTTCAAGACCACAGAAACATTTACACAGTTTTTCTGCCTAATCTTGACAGATATTTAGACCCTCCCACTTTTTAACAACGAGCCATGACAATGCATTTCTTGGCTAATTGACAGATGATTCTGTCCAGTCATCATCTGCAAAAATTAAGTCAAGAGAAGCTCTTCAACCTATGAATTTATGTCCTCTATGCAAACAGGACAAGTAACATGAGCCAGCAGAATCTGGTGGGTAAAACTGGACTTACTTGACATTTTAACGGTGACAAGTTGTAGCAGACACACAGCAGACGAGAGATACTCAATTTACAGCCCGCTGGCCAAATCTGGCCCCAAGTAGGGTGCAGAGTGGCCCCCCAAACATTTTCTAATTCACACTGAAATTCACAGAGATTCACTCTGGGAGTTTTTTTGTACTTTGAGTTAAATAAGTTGCAAGAGTGCATTTTTTTTTTTTTTTTTAGAAAAGTACCACCATAGGATCCCCCACAACCCCCTACAGAGGTCTTAGCTAAGCCCTTAATGCCCTAAAATCCTATAAATGTCCTAAAATCCAAGAAAGGTCCTAAAATCCTAAAAACTTCATAAAACTGGAGATGTTTCCTAAAATCATAGAAATGTCCTAAAATCCTACAAACATTTAAAATCCTATAAACGTGTTATAATCCTAGAAACATGTATGGGGCCGCTGCGCCTGGCCCCTGGCCTCTCGTCATTTTGTGAAAGTGGCCCTCAGAGCACAGCAGGCTGAGTATCCGTGCTGTAGACTGACAGGGTAACAGACTCATCGTGTATCATAAACTCTCTGCCGTCCAAAATAACGTACATTTCTAGTTCTTGAATATATGCCATCTTCAAACGTTCTACCAGAAAAAAAGAACATCGTCTTCATGCCAGCTTTCCCGAAACCATCTGGGTCAAGAAAATAAAGACGGCAAATGTTAAGAGGTAGCTGCCTAGTTCTCCAGTTTCCATCTTATTCAGGTTAAAGACATGCAGGGTGTCCCAATTCCAGCTACAGTACACACAACTTCTGAGCAGGCTCTGAGTCTACAGTTATCCACACTGGAAAAGTGACAGAAGTATAGTTTACTCACTACAGTCAGTACACATAATAAAATGTTTTTGAATGTGCTGTTGATGCAACACAATGCAACATATTGAAGAAATGGAAGAGCTGCTCAACGCTGCAAATGAAAGAAAACTAACTATGGATGGCGGTGAAACACCTCAAAAAACACAGTTTCAGTCAAAAGTCACAGTCTGATAAATCACACAAGCAAATACTGTATCATTTTATAGTGTAAACAACCCAACTGCCCCCCAAAAATGTTGGCATTGGATGCCAACCAAAGATAGATTACATTTGCATGTTATTTCGTAGCAAATATCTTAAAGCTTTACGTAACAGCAAAGCTTGAACCATATAGATTTTAGCAAAAAGAACTGGGTATGGTTGGGAAAAGATCAAGATTTGGCTTAAAAATACATGGTTTCGCTGGCACAATGGCAGCTGGAAACGCAGAGCTGTCTCTGTAAAAAAAAATAACGTAATGACACTGGGTCTTTAAAAAACCAGCCCATTCACATTTCTAAGTCATCAGATACTGCCGCTATGTCTCACCGTCACTAAAAGCTACCTTTCATGGCAGTATGTCTCAGTGGTATGATGCGGCGGTGGATGGCATCTGCCATAAACACTGCTGGTAACGACATAATTAAAAGTACTGAAAGTCCCTATTGGGGGTACAGGAGTTGTGGTGGATGGGTCTAACAAACTCCGGACTTTCACCCCACCGTTTGCTTTCTGTATGAATGTTGAGCCAAACCATGATTTTCTAAACCTAACCACGTGCTTGTGTTGCACAAGGAAAAATACGAAACACAAATTGTTTTACTGACATCTTAAGTTTTCTTTTAACAAGACTGAATGACACACTGCATTTAACAGGCGTAATTTGACCCGCCGTCCCTCAACGTCAGCAACAAACGCAGAAGGATACCCAGCGTGTAATATGTAGACGTGAACAGCACTGACCTGAGATGCGGTACTTGATGAGTTGGAATGAGAATATGCTGTAAAAAAACAGTTTTGGTGGCTGGAAAGCTGCAATTACTCCCTAAAAAGTGACCGGTTTTGTTGTTCACTGCAGTATCGTGGTGCAAACCAAAGCTGTCAATCATGGCAGAAAATCCTCTTTTTTTTTAGGAGAGAGTAACTAATCATAAAAACAAACACTTGAACAAACAGCAGGGTGATAAGAACTACCCTCAGTGACAGGAACCATCTTTGGGAGAAATGTATTTGGCGTGTAATTTTAGTTTGGCCCATTCACATGGAGGGGCGGGCTTTATGACCTATACTGCACAGACACTCAGGGCGATCCAGATTTAAAAGTTACACTTCGGGGGAACTGTCATGCTGTCCATCTTTATATATAGTCTATGTCTGTAACATGTTGGCTTTTTTATGGTTTAGCCACTAAAGTAAAGGCTTTTTAATGTAATTCCTTCTTGTTTTTCATATTTTTGAAGTCCCTGGATTTTCTTCCTGTTTATCCTGTTGGTTCCCGTTGTCCATGAGCATCCGTGTAAAGTTTTTGACCTTTGTTTGATTACAGCCTTCAGAGCAACTTGTCATCTCTCTCTTTTTTTCTTGGGTTTTATTGTTTGTTGATTTTGAACAGTGTGTCACACAATTCACCATCCTCTCCACCAGTTCACACTGTCAGCTTTAATACAGAAGTACACCACTTTAAAAGTGTTGACGTGATACTTATCAACCGTGAATGTAATGTATTCATGGTCTGCAGAAACATATAACGCAAACACTGTCTTCTGGAAAGCGAGCTGGTATTAAACACTCAGTTATATTGATTTCTTGTACAAATATTATATATTTTATACAATTAATATAAGTGGAGACTAACCTTGTAACATGTATTAGAAATACACTTCACTGTGCACCTGAGTTCATATCTCTTAGCAACAGGACGGAAAAGTCTTCGACGATTATGGACATTTGTCCAAAAGCACACAATGTTTTGTTTAACAATATGCTGTTGAAATGTTTGAGTTACATTTGTGACTCAAGATGTAATCCATCAAGCCAAAGTCTAATGTAAAAAAACTATCATTACGCAGCAGTAAAAGGCCTTTAACATGCTGATGTCTGGAGTGTGTGCAGCGCCGGGACAGCATGCGTGATTAATGTATGGGATCATGTGAATGGAAACGGAGTCTTGGTGATTATCAGCAATATTTTTATGTCGGCTCCATCTATGCGAAATGGGAATATGATTGCCACCTCCAGCACTTCTCTCAATAAAACGGTGGAGTAATAAGAGCCTTTATTGTATGGGTCCGGATAATGGTCCGCGCCAGTCGCAATGAGACACTGAAAGTTCCTTATACTTAAAAACACACTGACAGACACACTTAGAGGCTTTAAGTACTGTGAACACTTGATGAGGGGCCTTGAAGCTGTGCTAGCTTGTTTCATTACCACTTGTCATTCTCTCTGCCGAGCCAACTCCGTGATACCTTTTTCCCCCACTCACAAAACTTTTTTCTTCTGATTAATTGCAGCCTTTTAGGCTTTCTCACAATCAGCCTGGACCACTTTGCAGCCTTTTCATTACAAAGTTAAACGTCTGGCTATGGAATACAGTGGCAGTAAATGCCATATCCTTTCAGAAAGGCAAGGGCAGGGTAATTGTCTCTGTGGCATAATCGTCCCTTAACAAAAGCTAGTGGAAATGACAGGGTTTTAACATAATAAGGAGCACTGTCATTTTGGTTTCACCCCACAAAATCCTCCCAACCGGCGTCAGTGCTGCAGTTTGATTCCCTCTATTCCAGTGAATGTTTATCTCCATCTTAGGGGCTTCCATTTAGCTCTTTTCTCCGCTGCCGATAGCCTGTAATTGCCTCCATCTGCTCTTTGTACATACAGTATAAGTTGCCTTGGCAGAGATAACGGATAGCAGGGAGGAAACCAGTATGACAGCAGAGAACAGCCAGTTATAAATGTCAGCTGGTCACCAATGCAGTGCACCCTCAGCTAAGGTACTCATCCCAAATCTTCACATATTACCGCTTTGTCTGTGGATTTGAAAGTCTACAGGCAAAGTGGCAATATAATGCTTTAGGTATCTTTCTGCTTCTGCTGTTGAGTGCTGCTGTAAATCATAAGAAAAAAAATGCAAACTGTTTAAAAAAGTCTTTCTTGACGATGTTTTGCTAAAGATTTAAGTGGTGCTGCTTTACTCTGCATGACATAATGAGACAAGACAGAAAATGCATCATGAAAGTAATTTACAGTTGCAAATAATTACACTTAACGCCAAACATAAATGCACAATAACCGGCAGCATTTCAACCTAGAGCCGTCCAGCAGTGTAACATTTGGTCACAACAGGTTGTGAGTGGTAGCGTTATCGACTGAAGCTGCCCGGCGGTGTGTTGTTGTATCATACAGCAGCGAAAGGTGACTTTTTAACATCATAATCTTACACCAAAAGCACTGCAAAAGTGGCGGTATTTGACTACTTTTGAATGAGAACAGACTGAACTTTAAGTTCATTTTGCTGAGTCATTATGACAAAGAAGGAAGGCAGTGCTCCCAAAAACAGTTGAGCATTATCTCAGCGAGGAGACAGTTGACAAATTAAATCAATAAATCAATCACACGTGATGGATCGTGTGTCAAAAACGATATCGGCAAACGTGATGATCTGGGATGCAGACTGGGGCGAGCAATCTCTACTATCTTTACTTTGGGGATGTGGAGCAACAGGTGTCAGGTATAAAAAACAAACAACCTAAATGAAATTCAAAGGTGCAGCACAGTAAAGCCGAGGATCCGAACAGAGCCGGCGCACCGGGGATCTAAACTCGGCTCTGGTGAGACGCTCTACCGAGGATACATATCTCCTCTCTGTTAGATGCCCGACGACAGCCCCAGCCTCATGGAAAAATAAATCCCCTCTCTCGCTGTCACACACGGCTTATTCACATTCACATCCTCCTCTTCCCGCTATGTTTGCTCCTGTAATTCTCCGACACTATTCGCTCCCTTCTCTCTGTCACAGGAACTTGAAGGCACACAGAAGTATCCACTATAAGAGAAATCAAGAAACTGTGCGGCGCTGCAGCAGCTACGGGGACCCGGTGAGAGAGAAGGGTGAGTATGAATTATACATGTGTCAGGGGGTGGTGGTGAGGGGGTGGGCTTCAGATTTGTCAGAATAAATGCATAAAGCGCACACTTGCAAAAACCCATAATATTATCTGTCACAATTCAAGGTTACCAAACATGCAAGGAGCAAATTATTCATTCCCATACAAAGCATAGTAATGAGGCTGAATAAGTGCTGAGAGCGACAGAGGGAGTTGGGTCTGGATACGCGGGAGGCCGTCCGCTCTGTGTGTGCGTTTGTGTGTGCGGCTGTTAATTAGGAAGCTATCTGTGTGGAGATCCTATTATCTGTAGAGTTTCTGTCACTGTCCCTGTGCACTCTAATATCTGTCCTGTGAAACTCAAATACATATGATTACACCTCCCACGCCAACGTTTGGAAATTCACTGTATTTTAAAGACACGTTAATTAATACTGTTACATTCACAATGGTTCAAATGACTACATGGGTTCAAAGTGATAGAGATAAACCCACATAAAAGTTTTTCGACTAAACTTTTTAGCATTTTTTGTTAAACACCAAACTTATGGTTCACTTCAGTGTCAGTGCTCTAATAAATCAAGTTTTCTGCAGCAGGAGGCAGTTGGTTTTTAGCAAACATGCTCTAAAAATAAACTCACCGGATCTGTTGCAACCTGCCAAATATGTTTGGCCAGTGTAAACATTTTATTTTAATTTGATTTTAAGACAAACAGCGGGCTCACGGGTGTACTGATTTTTACCACTAGTTGTCTCACTTGACTCATTAGTCGCTCCCAAGTGGAACATAATCAGTCTTGGCTCTTGGCGGACTTCCATTAACAAATATGAAATATTATGCATGGAAACGTGTCTGTTTTTAAAAAACTTCCATTTGTCGCAAAAAAAGTTTTGACACTCGCATGAAGTGGTATTTCAGGCGATCCAAAAAACCAATATGAGCAACTCAGAGTCCACATGTGACCTCAGTGACTCTGTAGCACACACCTACACAGGGTTTGAAGCCCGAAACTTCCTTCCAGTTGGTTAGAACAGAAGAAGTCGGGCTGGACAATATACGGGATAAATACCGTTACCGTGATATGAGACCACAAACCGTCTGAGCTTTTGGATATCGTCACATCATGATATAAAATAAGTTTTGTCTTTTCCTGATTTTAAAGGCTGCAGTAAAGTGATTTAATTTTCTGAACTTCTCAGACTCACAACTACTACTTCCTTTAATACTTGCATTCACCCACTTAAGTCATTAAATCCACATCACTGATAATTATCAAAAATCTCATTGTGTTAATATTTCGTCTAAGTACAAATAGTCATCCCTAAAATATGTTCACAGTATCAATATCTGCGTATTTTGTCGTATCATGATGGTTTTGTTGACCAGTCCAGCATTCATGAAGCTTTTTAGGAGATTTAAAATACTGTGATATATATACCGTGTACCGTGATATGGCTCAAATATATTGTGATGTTATTTCAAGGCCGTACCGCGCAGCTCTAAGAAGAAGCCTCTTTGACAAAAGGTGAAACGTCTTCGACAAACAAAATAGCTCTTATGTACTGATCCAAGTTTCTATTTCCTGATGCCAACTCATAGCGTGCACCAATCTAAGACCGGCGTTAACTTGTCAGAATCATGCAGCCCGGGATTGCTGTGGCTTTAAAACTGAGTTGGTGGCCCACCGTGACTGGAGGAGTGTTACAAATGGTGAAAACAAAGACACTGTATTTACTGTTAATCAATCACAGCACGGTTGATACCCGATCTGCTGTGAAAGGTCAGTATTGGCACAAGGATGGGAGTGAATCCCGACCATCAGCAGTGTTAGTCCCCCCAGCATTAGTGTAAAGCTTTGATTCTTAAGTCCAGATCCACCATCTGGCACTGATATTCAATAACCATACAGACAGACAGCTATCTCAGAGGAGGCAGACAGACTTGTTTCTTTACACTGACAGAAGCACGAATTCATCGAAATCCTAAGAAGCAACATATAAGATCTTAGAAACTTTTTCTCTCAACTGAAAAATATTTAATTGCTATTTGTCTTCCAACTACATAGCTCACATTCGGGGACAATACATCTTATTCTAGGTGTCAAAAGGTACACTGGAAAGGAAATTTAAAAATCAAATTACTTGTTGCAGAAGAAGAAGCTTGAGGAAAATATGGACAAACAACAGAAACACTGCATAAAAAATAAGAGTATCTGAAGATATTCTTCCCCTCTAAAGATTAAACTATTTTACTGCAGTGAATAATAATTAAAACTATGGAACTACTACTTAAAAAATCTATTCAACAGGACTGGGATCTTAATCAGTAAATAATTACCTGATGAAGAATGGTAATCAGCAGTCAGCGTACTTCGAATGCCGCAGTCTAAACACAGTAATTAGTTTTGGGTAACTTTGCTCCGCAGTATGAAATCAAAATTGCTCAAGTTCCAACGAGTGATTTCAAACGCTCCAACAACCAAACCATGACTAGCTACAGTGTAAAATAACGGAGGTTAATGTGTTTTTGTTTGTTTGTTTGTTTGGTTTGAAGTAATTAACACGATATGTGTCACATTTGACCTTAAGTCTGACAAGTTCTCAATTATTTGTGTTGCTTTTTTTTTTCATTTTTTTTTTTCATCAGCCATGACTCTGATTTTGTAAAAACTCATTACACCGCAAAAATTTCACAGTCAAAATAAAATTGCTGCTCTTTGAACTTTTCTTTTCACAATTCAACAATTACTTAATTTTCGGATGTGCAATTTGATTATTGTGTTCATTTTTTTCCTCCACTGAATGTAACTGCTGACAGCTACCACTTTGAAACAAATTACACATAATCATCTGTTTGCAAAACAGGCTGAGATGAAATCAACAGTAGATGCCCCTCTCACTCTGCTGGGCCTCTTTATAGGACGTGATACCGACTCCCCCTCCTTATGAATCTAATCTTCAGCCGCACAAGTTCGCCTTTGTGAAGGGCCCCCGCAGTTTAACGCAAATTGTTCACACCTTCCCTCCATGACTGCTGCCCCCGTGACGAACCAATCACCACCAATTCATGCTGGGAAAATATGCATACCACCCTCAAGTAGTGGGCCGTTTATGTTTATGATTATTACTTCTTGCCAGCCAATTATTGCCGCGTATGTAACACAATTCACAAAATTAAAACAATATAAGCCTCCGCCATGTCGCAAATGGAGAAGTAGGCTGTGTTCATTTGCTGCCTACCACTTAGAGAGGAATAATATGCAGATAAACCTGGTCAACTAATTATAGTAATGACTGCAAAATGTTCAGAGCGGTGCGGGCAGATAATCACTGAAGCATCACAAGGCTGAGCAGTAAATATGCTTATTTCAATCTGAAGTAAATAGAGGCTTGTTTTTTATTCCCCCTTCGTTTTTCAATGCATGACTTTACCCCCGCACGATAACAAAATGCAAAAACACCGCATGCTAATCTTGCATACACCCACTTAATACACCTCACTTCATCAGAAAGAGACATTCATTAGGGTGGACGGATATTATTGCAGCCCTGGACACCACGGGCATTTTTAAAGCCTTGTTTGGCCTGGCAAGTTGTAGGGGAGCATATTTATATTTGCAGCAGGAGCTTGGGGGAAGAGAGCTGAATGCAAACACACACACACACACACACACACACACACACACACACACAAAGCAGCCTATACGTCCTCTTAAACTGAAAGGTCCTCGAGAGGATAGTGGGCTGCCAAGTGACGATTCTCAAATGTCTAGCGATCATCCAGTGGATGTATAAAAAACCCAAGTCATCACATATTGCTGCTTTGCGGTGGACATCAGCGTCTACATATTACGCTCTAGGTGATCTTCTGCATCTGCTGTTCACGTTCCAGGATGGCCTGTGATGCCAACAAATGCACGAGGTGGGATTACACTGCATGTTGCATTTAGGCAACAAAAGCAAATGGCAACCACTGCCAGGACATGAAGACACGCACATGCTGGCACAGATGGTTAGGATTAGGCAACAAGGGCACGGATGGTTAGGCGAAGAAAACAAACCCATCAAGTTCAGACGGCAAGCGAACACTTGACTCCATGAAAGTCTGGGTTTTATTTGATCCATCCACCACCCCTCCTGTCTGCCCTATGGGGACCTCCGTGCTCCTTATAGTACGTTGTTACAGACAGAGTTTCAGTGCGACGCCATTCGGCTGCGTATCATGTGGATGCAACAGGTTTTTTTCTGGCTGCATCCTCAACTGACAAAGACCGGACGCGTAACATGTCGCCATGGCAGGTGCCGTTTTGCCGTCCACCGGTGAATAAAAACACCTTGAACTGTTTTGTCTGGTGGTGTTTTCAACTGACGCAGACCGTACGGACATCGTGTTGCTGTGTCTGGTGTGGTTCATCCAGCCACAATAGTTACACTGTCAATGGTTTTGTCCGGTGGTATTCTCAACCAACGCTTTCCATCAGCATATCATTCAGACACGAAAAGTGGCTTATGCCATTGGGATCTTTTGCCAAAAAGCATCACAAAAGCAGCAGTATTTGATGACTTTGGTTTGAGAAAGGGCTGTCAAAAACTAAAGGAAGTATGGCCTGTATTTAAATGTGCTCAACAACACAAAGTTGCTGAAAGAAGCGATGCCGCTATCAAGTGCTCCATGAAAGCTACAATTTCTGAGTTGACCATTTGACTTCTCATGTATTCGAGTGCTCTCACAAAACGTAATTACAAAATGCAACCCATTAACAAGAGTTTTTCTTGATGATGTTTCGCTTATGATTAAAGTGGTGTTGCTACTTTGCATGACAAAGGAGACAACACAGAAAATGCATAACAAAAGCATCATAAAGATGTGAAAAATCCCACTAAATACTAAACACCAATGTACAATAACAAAATCACAACAGTACACAATACTACATGAATTGACTTGGCAAGTTTTAGAGGAGCATGTATATATATTTGCAGAAGCGACTCGGGGAAGAGAGCTAAATGCAAACACAAACACACATGCAAAATAGCACATACCTCCTCTCACACCAAACGGTCCTTTGTGAGGACAGTGGGCTGCCAAGGGATAGTCCTCAAATGTATAGCTGAACCAGTACCAAGAAAAAAAACTGGAAGTGAGCCCTGTATATAAACATGCTCAGAAAACACTTTAGCCAAAGTTGCTAAAGAGACCAATGTCGTCTGCAAGTGCTCCATGAAAGCTCCAATTTATGAGCTGTAAACATTAACACATTTAAGTGCTCTAATAACACATTACAACAACATGCAACCCATTAACAAAAGTGTTTCTTGATAATGTTTTTGTTTAAGATTCAAGTGGTGCTGCTCTAATTTGCATGACACAGTAGACGACACTTGCAAACAAAAAGAATCACAAAAGCAACGTGCGGTTGCAAATAATTACACTAAATATGAACAAACAATAACAAAATCACAAAAGTCTGACAAAAACTAACTTGGCAAGTTGTAGAGGAGCATCTTTATATTAGCAGCAGGGGCTTGGGCAAAGGAGCTGAATGTAAACACACACACACACACACACACACACACACACATAACTGCCAATATGTCCTCTTAAACCGCAAGGTCCTAATTAGGAAGTGGGCTGCCAAATAGTGGTCCTTAAATGTATAGCTAAACTAGCATAAACAAAAATGTGGAATTGAGCACAATATTGTGCACAACAATACTTTGGTATAAGTTGTTGAAGGAACTGATGCTGCCCTTAAGTGCTCCATAAAAGCTCCAATTTCTGAGTTGTAAATATGACTTTTGGCACATTCAAGTGCTTTTGTAACACACAATACAAACAAAATGCAACCCACTAACAAATATTTCTTGATGATGTTTCGCTTAAGTGCTACTTCGCATGACAAAATAGACAATGCAGAAAATGTATCACAAAAGCAACATACAGTCGCAAATAATTACACAAAAACACAAACGTGCAACAATAAAAAAGTTGACGATGAGTTGACTTGGCAAGTTGTAGATAATCATATTTATATTTGCAGCAGAAGCTTGGGAAAGATGCAACGTACACAAAACATCCTATACATCCACAAAGGAAAGGTTCTCTTAAGGACATTGGGCTACCAAGTAACAGTCCTCAAACGTATAGCTAAACGAGTAGAAAAAGAAAAAACCTGTAAATGAGCGCTGTACATAAGCATGCTAAAGAGAACTTCAGCTGAAGCTCCTGAAAGAACCGATGCCGCCTTCAAGTGCTCCATTAAAGCTTTTAAAAACGACTTTTCTTGCATTCAACAAAATGCAACCCATTAACAAAAATGTTTCTTGATGAGGTTTTGTTTAAGATTCAAGTGATGCGTCTCTTCCTTCGCAATAACAAAGGAGACAACACAAAAAATGCATCACAAAAGCAACATACAATCGCATATAATTGCACTAAACGCCAAACATGAACACACAATAACAGAATCACAACAGTCTTACATGAGTTGACTTGATGTACGTGCCGTCCTGCGTCTTTTTGGCACATCTCAGCAGCTCAGATTTCGAAGGAAAACTCCAAACATCCAATTTGTATTCACCACTTTCCCCCCTAAGACCGACCACCTCCGTCTTCCCCTCTCTAACCTTCAGGCTGAAGCTGCTGCACTTCCTTTGATCCCTCCTTCCTCCTCTCTGTCTCCCTGTGTGTGGCTGATGGACGGGATCATGAGGCCCTGGGTTAGAGACTCTCTGCCGTTTTGACACATCTCTTTGACAAGGTGAGAATATCAGTGAAGAAAAGACTACGACTGACTGCCCCCCTCCCCTCCTCACATCCTGCTCTCACTCACCCACCCAGCTCATGTCTCGAGTGACAGCACAGCACCGTGACACACGTTTTACATGTACTGTGGAGTGTGAGGGATGACAGGGGCACATAAGAGCATTACTTCCTTCAGGGGGGAAAGTGTGGTGGACAGTAGTGCTGCAAGTGTTCAGGGTTCAAGGTGGTGGAGCCCCACAATTTCCAGCGTACTATGCAAGGCTGCGCTCAGTGTGCCTCATCGTCAGCGTCTGCAATCACAGCTGCAGCAGAGGGAAATGGAGTCTGAGATGTGGAGCTGTCATCATCGAGGCTATAAATCTCACAAATACAAATCTCTCCGTCCGTACGTCCTGTTTCCAGCCCGCACTCGCTCTGCGGGAAGGTTTTTTTTCTCCATGGTGGGGGAATTTTGCAGAACAGAGTGCAGCAGAATCAGAAAAAAGTCTGGAGTTTGTACCACACATGAATTTTAAATGAGAGCAGCAGAAAACAGCACTGACATTAGGAATGACTTGCACCAGCTGGCACAATGAGAAGCATACAGGTAACATGATTAATAGATTTAGGCGGAAAAAAGCTGAGTGAGAATGAGTGTGTGTATGTGTGTGTGTGTTTATGTGTGCTCAACTCTCAACTGATGAATTTACTGTTTGATTTTATCCTGCACACCACTTTGGGTAGTTTTTTGCCTCTTAAACACACACACACAAGCACGCACAAACGCGCGCGCTCACACGCGCGCGCACGCACGCCCCAAACACCGCACACACCGGCTGCCACTCCGCTCCGCCCCCCAGCACATACGTACAGACAACACAATTCACCTGCAAAGGCAGGTGCACAACGCACGCACGCACGCGCGCAACAAACCACACAGGCTGATACACGCGCGCACACAGACTTTTCCACACACTTGTCTGCATTGGCATTTTCGCAGTCAAACTGGGGACCAGCAGCAGCAGCGGCGGCAGCTTTGGTGGTAAAAACATTTCTAACGCGCCCTCTCTCCTTGCGTAATCTGCTCTCACATCCATGTGTTAGCAAATCCCGAGAATAAAATGGGGAGTGTGTGAGGGGCTGCTGCCTGCAGGGAAACACAAAAATTGCCCTACGAGACTGCAAGCATCTCTTGAGTGGAGAAAATCCGGCGAGTGCCGCCGCTTCATTACTGTCAGTCACCCATCAGATCGTATTTTGCGGTCTTTCTGTGTGGTCCTTTAACAAAACCAGTATCCCTGCTGTGTCCGGGACCCCGTAGTGCATCCGTGCACATTTACACAACTGGCTGATCATGCAGGAAAAGAAATATCTCAGCATGCAACTTTGACTAAAAGCAGGCGCATAAGGACTCGTTAAAGAACAGTTGCACTGATGAGACTGAAAACGGGTCTAACAGCGGGTCTGCAGCGACCATCCGCAGAACATTCATTTTGCACAAGTTCAACTACACTGAATTACAAGTGTTCAACTTACCAATAAGAGCCAGCTGTAAGAAGTACAGTCCGAGGAAGTCCATTATGGAGTGCGACATTAATTCACACGGATGCAATCCCGGGCGAGCGATGATTCGGAGAATAAAAGCCCTCTGTTTGTTGGAAAATTGGCACCGAAATTAAGACCGAAAGAATCGCAGCTATTTCTCAAGTGATGACTGGCCACTTACGCTGACGCCGGAATCCACAGCATTGCATGAAAAAGCAGGAGCGGAGCAGAGCATCATTTTTTAACAGTCAAACTTTTGTCACGGAGGAAAAATGGGTTACAGCTGCGCCAAATCAAGCCACTAGTTCCAAATCAATGCAACACCGAGGGGTGGAGGAAAAGAAAAAAACTGTTTGTTCCTTAGGTGGAATAAATCTTGCGCGTATTGAACATCCCTGGCCGTCTCATCCGTCCGTCCTCCTGAGCGGCTGCTTCCTCTCCTCTTCGCCTCCACCTGCGCACCGTCTGGAAAACTGCGGATGAATCACAGGGGCGCGTTGCTTTGCGCACTCCGACCTGCGAGTCACCACAGTTTCCCTGTGATCCTCTGCTCCCAGGCGGGTCGGCCGGAGATGCCCAGCCCAGCTCGTTTAAAAATCCAATCTTGGCCAAAGTTGAAATAGGACAAGTGAAATCGATAGCCTATTTCATACTGCCATAAAATAGAAACAATAAACCCGCGTAAAATGGTGCATAGTCTGTATGGGTGGGTAGAGCGTATCCACACTTCTCTGAAAGTAGGTTATTTCCCCCCCTCAAAAAAAGAGAAACTACCACTTGCATGAGAATCATTGATTTGGAGGCAGCTGAGAAAATATTTTAGGGGCCCCTACAGCAGCAGCAGCAGCAGCAGCACAGGAGGAGCAGACGTAAAAAACAGAGCCAGGCTGACTCACAGTGTCTGTGCCTCTTAATGGTAAAAATGAAGAGACCATCTTGCAGCCAGCATGGTCTGTTTGAGGCTACCTGCTGTCTAATGTGCTCATGCTGGTCTCTTTTCAAAACAGAACAAAGAATAATCTGTTTTGATCTGGGTTTTGGGGGGACAGTGAGCCTGACTGACATATGAGACGCCTATTTTTTTATTTTTATTTTTATCTATAAACATTTTGTTTTCCAGAATAAGTGGATTAAGCCTGTTGAAGTGGCACTCCATAAATCATGGAGAATATTTAAATTCTTCATACTGACAGCTGTTATAGATGCTTTCCTCTGTTTTTTTTTTTTTTTCCTTTTTTTTGGTCAAAGCTTGAATTATTTTCAAGCCGTTAAAATCACACTCCGGATGAGAAATTAATTTTTGAGCGGTTTCCCCCTGTTGGGAGTTGTTTTGCCTCCTCAAGCTTATTTTTGGAGTTTTTACAGCAACTCAGGGACACTTTCATCCAAAACCTTGTTTGTGCAGTATGTAAAAAAGGCTGACACTCACGGAAAACGTGGGAAGGATCATACTCTGAGTCTGAAGAATAAGCTGTACAACCTTATAAACACTGACAAACTTCTGCTCAGTGTTTTCTTTTTTTGGGAGGAGAGTGGGCAGCGGACTCCTCTCAGGATTTGGGTAAAGTCAGACAGTAGGAAGGTTGAGAGGGAGGATGCTGCAGCAGCTTCCTTAAGTGTTTTGTAAACTTTCATTACATTTGAAGAGATTTGTCTGCAGCCTGAAGCCCTCTTTTAATTAGTTATGATCCCAACACATGTACTCTGTCAGCACCATGACTTCAGGCGCTCATTACGGTATGGAAAACAGATTTCTATACAGTATATAGAACCACAGATTTTAGGAGCTGCATACTTGTTTTTGCAGAAAAATAATCCAAAAGCTTGAAATTCTCCAACATTATTAACCCTTAAGGCCCACTTTAATAGCACACACACTCGTATCGCTCTGCACACAAAATGCGCTTTTCAAAATCAAACTGTAAAAATAATCTACATTAATACTGTTTTCCACTTTCATTGAGTTACATGTTTTAACCAACATCAGACCTTATCATAAATTTAACCCTTTAAATGCCAGATTTTTGTCATGATGCCACTTTGTTTTTAGTAATAATCCGAAGTGGGACATTATTGAAAGTGACTGCACTCATGCAGATCTTCCCTGAAACCCCCAACTACAAGTTTCAGAGACGCCCTACGTTACAAGACAAACAGCGACCTTCCACCCAAACCCCAACAGACATGGTTACGCTCAAAACCCAAAGGGACATACAAATACAACCAGTGCAACCACTGTCAAAATGTCAAACAGACCAAAACATTATGGATTTTTCATCACAAAGGGAGTTCACTAAAATGTCCCAGCTGCAAAGTCTTTTACATCTGAAGGACAAAAAGACGGCTGCAGGACAGGTTGGCGGAAGACAAATATGCCATTTGCACAGGTAATGTGAACTGTCCCATGGCTCAACAGCATCAGGACTTCCAAAACAGCAGCGCAGCCACATTACAAGCCTTCGGCATTGACCACATCCCACCCTCCGTAAGAAAAGGAGACAGACTAAAAAAACGGAACCAACGTGAAACATTTTTGATTTTTAAATGACAGGCTACTCAACACCCAGGCTTAAATGTGGACCTAGATTTCACTGCATTTTTATAAACATCTGTCACCATGTGTAAATGAAAGTTTTCTGCTTTTTTTGTGTGTGTGAATATTTTTCACTGTTTTGTTGCTACATTTACTATTTATGAGTATTGTGGACCTGAATGATGCCATCTGCTGGAATATGTCAACACCTACACTTTTTCCAGGCCACAGCCCCAGATTCAGGTGCAAGTTTGCTGCTGGTGTCCAACCAGTGTTAAAGGACCTTCTGTTGTCCTGAGATCGGTTTGACTCCCTGACAAAGGCTTGGATGCCGAAACTGGACAGCGTGCTCACACGCGTCTGCTGCGTGCCGGAAGACATGAGAATAAAAAGATCTCCAGTTTGTCACATTTATTTTCTCAGCACACTGTGTTCTTTCACTGCAATTTTACCGACTTTCGGATTTCACTCTTAAATTTCAACCGTTTGTGTAGTCAGTTATTGTGTGGAGGTGTGGGGCTACACATATATTAGTAATATGAAGCCACTGTTAATATTACAAGAGTGGTTATTAATAACATGGACGTTAACATCAGGATTATGGAAACTAAGTTGAGTTACAGACATTATTATCTATGTAAAAGGAAAAAAGCAGACCCAAAAACTTACACAAGTTGCTTGTTTTTGTGTGAGAGGACAATGTACACAGAGGGAAATTTAATTTTAAGCACCAGTTTGCACAGACTACATGAAAGCTGATGTGTATTTCAGTGATCAGTGTGAAACTGTTGAATACTTTAAAGCATGGTTATAAGCGTTGTAAAATATTTTTCACTTAAAGAAGACGTATAAAGACAAAATGAAGCTATTGGGTAAAATCTGTCCCCTTGCTGAAGGTGACTGAAGGTGTATGGCTCTTTATTTTTCCATGTATTTATTTTTTTCTGTCTGAGTTCACTGTGAGTGTAGTTTGTTAAGTAACAGACCATCCATTTATTTTGCTTATAGATGTTTTGAGAAAGTGGCAGAAATAATAAGATTTTTTTTCTCCCTGCTCTTTTTCGGTCATGGAATTGAGTATTTTTAAATCCAAATCTGATTGTTGTGAATCTAAAAGACCACAACAAATAAAAATGAAATGAAGAATGGACGTACGGGATGTTTTTATGCTCTAGTTTGCGTTAAAACAAGTGTGTTCACAACAGTCATGCCAGCGCAGATTTAACAAGAAGGAACACAAAGAAAATGTTTTTTTACAGCGACACCAGAGAGGGAGTAAAAGTCTGAGGTTCAGATTTGTACGCTGGCGGCGGTCCAGCAGCGCATCCACTGAGCAGCTCACAGCAGCAGCAGCTGGTAGTTAACTGCCTTGCTCAAGGGCAAACTGAATACTGCTACTGTAGAACAAACCTTACTCAGAACTTCAAAGGTTTACCCAGAAGGTTATGAGAGTACAGCGTAGTCTCACCCCTCTCCCAGCACACCCTGAGTTACAGTGCGTGCCAGTAAAGATGGCATATTGATTTCCAACCTCTAATCAAACGTCCCCCTGCCTGCTCCAGATCGAATCCTTCCAGAGATTTCTCTCTGCGTCTCCGCCTCCGCTCCTTCTCAGTGACTCAAAAACTTTGCCCTTAAAATATTTGCTGACGTCATAAGCCAGGAGAGGATGTGGGACAGGCTCCTGCTGGGTTGTTCATGAAGCGGTGAAAAAAATCGTACCACGGGCTGATTAAGAGGTGTTAATGCATTCAAATTAATGCCTGCTCCTGAGCTGTTTTTTTTTTTTTTTCCTCGGTGTGTCTGCCTGCTGATACTCAGCCTCGCTGAGACACATGGCGAGAGAAATAAGAGGGAGAGACAGAGGAGAAAAGACGGAAAGAGAAAACGACGACACTGACCAGCAATAGAGCTGAATCAAATGCTGGAACAGCTTTCAAGGCCTCGCTACATAAAGACTTCCTGGGAAATGAAGGCACTGTTACATGATAATGTCACAAGGCCGACCGCAGCACAGCGCTCTGCTCTCTGAGCTCTGATTTCTTGTCTCTCTCACACATCGCTTGACATTGCCAGACCAATTTTCAAATATCAATCAGTCTGGAGCTTCTCAGTTCATTTCTGAACACCAGGAGCTGTTATCAATAAATGTAGACTGCTACTGGATACATCTACGACCAACAAAACGTAGCATAGAGCATGCAGAGATGAGCTGCGACTGTAGTTTTAATACGTCTGTGAACGAGTGTCGCCATTTCTGCCATCACGTTGGCACGTGGCCAGTGCTGTAAGAGGCATCTCTGAGAAAAATCAACAAGATTCGTTCGCTCTGCAGCGAACTGCAGCTGGGCTGAACGTTGCTTTGCAGATGTTCTTCCTTTGTTCTAACATAATATTGTGGGAACGTTTTATGATCTGTCACCTCTTAACATCAAAACATCCTCAGAATGTTGAAATCATAACGTTACATCTTAATCAGCATTCAACCTCATAGAAACATTATTTGAAATGATAAACATCCTTGAAACGTTCTTTGAACATTAGATTAAGATATTTTCTTTATTGCAACTTGTAGGTAACGTTAGTCAATGTTGCCCGGATTAGCGAGCACAGTTTAAATATTGAAGTTGTGTGTATATATATATATGTATATATATTAAATGTAAACTGTGTATGATGGTTGTTTGTCAGTAAAACCTGCGAATATAAAATGACTGAGGCGACAGCACAGACTGCAAAGCTGAGCTTCTCGGGACGTTGCTTCATTGACCCTTCAGAGGTCGATGCACAGTTACACATAGGCCTCCCCAAACTGCCTGCACTCTGTTTCAAAAATAAGTTCATACATTTATATACATTTATTTGATGCAACATAAACTATTCTTACAACAAATACAAGCAGCTGTCACACCTTACGAAGAGCACCGCCTGCAGTTAAAGTGCAACACAGAACAGTCGAACACATGAATCTGTGCAATATTCGATTTCAGTGAGAATAAGTCACACTGACCAGGAGTGCTGTTGTCTTGATCTTTTAAAAGTCACTTAAATTCCCAGATAGTAATCAGCTCAGACAATTTCAGATCTGAATGTAGATTTAATAACTTCCTGCCACCACATGCACTAACTGTGTAGGTGTAATTAATGTATTTGCTAACGAGGAAGGAGGCGAATGTGCCAGCTGCTGCATCCAGCGAGTTTCAATAATATCAGTATGTTTCACAGATTATCTGATCACCTCCCTGGTATGAAGTCAACACACAAACAGTTGCTTCGCTGACGTATTGTTAATTAGCCATGAAAGCGTCTCGCCGTGTTTGTACCGTAACTCGCACTGTTACAATTAAGACTCACGTGCACTTTCTCTGTAGCACCAAACAGCGTCCACTTCAGTTTAATATCTCACGACTTGTTTTCGGGAGCGGTTTGGTGGTGGGTTTTGATCACAGACATATGTAAGTTACCTGCCTGAAAATATCACTCATGTATGTAAAACAAACAAATGTTATTTTAGAGACTGTCTTCGTACCTCAACAGAAAGCTTGTCTGCGCTCCTCTTTACAAAGCTCGGTGAATGCTCGCCATATTGTCCCCGCTATGACGGCGCACGAGCCCAAAATGACCTCATCGCGTATTCAGCATCAAATGTTAAAGCTCTGCACGCTGTCAATCATCCTTTCAAACTGTGAATTTGATCAGCTCGGGCTGAAATCTCAACAAAAGGCAAACGGGACGCTTCTACTACACCAAATCAAACCTTTCCCACGCCGTTTTCCCACGTTTACTACACACGACTGTCACTCTGTGTCTTGTTTTTGACATTGTTGAATGATTATGCAAAATGTAAACATCATTACGAATGTTGGGCAGTGACGCTGTTAATGCATTACAGAAATAACATTTCTTTTTCATTATTTAACATAAATGCTACAGAAATCTCTTTCCTCTGACTTACCTGCCCTCTCCACTTTAGATATCCAGGCTGAGAACAGACGTGTCAGTAACTCAGGGCGTTTTTACTGGAAGATGCAACTTAAATTGCTAAAAGAAGATACGCATCTAACTTTCTGTATTTAATTATGAGTGGATATGTAAATATTTCTATATGTGTGAATGCTTCATAAGCCTGTTTATGTGTTAACATATGTATGCATGTTTAATATATGTGACACAACTCTGCACTGGATGCACTATTTTGTGGTTTGAATATATTAATTACTTTTATTTTATATATTTTTTCTTTTTCAGCTATTATCCATGTTTTGAGTATTATTATATTTTAGTGTTTTAATGTTTTAAATTTATTTTTATTTGTTCCTCTGTGTGTTTACTTTTTGGGGGTCTGGGGAGGGTGGGGTACGTGTGCTTGAGTGTTTGTGTGTATATTTACTGAAATAACAAAGTTTGCAAAAAAAGATTACAAGCATAAGTAGAGTGAAAAATTACTGCCAAAATTTTCAGTTACCCCAAAACCAAAAATCTCATTACAAAGTTACTTTTGTTATCACACCACGACTGACTTGAAGTAAAGCAAATGAATCACATCAGCGGCTTCATTTTCATAATCGTCACGCTGCGAATGCGAGTCACAAAGCAGCAAAGAAGAAAGATAAAAACGCTCACCTTAAGCTGCTGGAAATATTTCCATTACTCTGTTTTTGTCAGGTGGAAAGATGAAGTCTTTGTTTCATGTAGAGACTCTCCACTGCAAAAAAACAAAAAACAAAAAAACAACGTCAAACCTCCTGAAACAACTCCGAGGACACAACAATGTAGAGCTCCAGGAAATACACCCCACCGAAGATGAGCCCTCTGCAGCTGCAGAGGACGACTGTCATCATTTATTAACATTACCTGTTAACCTGAATAAACACCAAAATATATCTAACTGACAACAATATTAAATACAGAAAAGCAGCATTATCCTCATTTTCTAGAAACTGAAACCAGTGAATGTTTGTCAGTTTTGCTTTTTAAGTGACTTCTGTAATAATTTGATAATCAAAATGATCCATTTTCTGACAGTCAGTTTATCGTTTCAGCACTAATCAGGATCTATAACTTCTGATTAATAGTTAGTCAGTGAACTCGTACAGAAGCTGCAGATTTATTCATTTTTTCACTGAGGGCTTCTTGATGGTTTTAATAAATTTTGTTTTTTTTGTAAATATTGTTACATTGATTATGATAACATATGAAATCTTCGCTGTTTTGTTTAATATTTCTTTAATTACACTCACTGAAAAATATGTTATTGATACACTTGTTATTAAAATTGGTAATGATCCATGATTAAGGAGTTGAGATGCAGACAATGTTAGCTTGAAAGGCTCGCTAGTTACAAGTGTGAAAGAGTTTTCGATCTCTATTTTAAATAGGCAGCTGCAAACCCAAGGCGAATGTTATTGATTTTTACAAAACACTGTTAAAACATATTTTACAATCTCTGTTTGTTCAACATAAATCTGTGGGTCTGACACCTGAACATGCACGTCTGAAACGGTGGCTCTCTGGTTGATACCCCCCCCCCCCCCCCCACCTCCCCCCGGACAAAGATTTTTTTTCTGTGGGACACACTAGCTGTGTCCGAAATCGTCCCCTATCACGGATATAGTGTGTTCGCCATTTTGCAGTGGTGTTCGAATTCTCAGCTGTTAATTTCATCCACTATATCGTGCACTATAAAATGCCCACAATGCACAGCAAATGTGTGTGATATGATGTACACTACATTCATCCCCGTCTACCACAATGCAATGCGGTCGTGTATTTCGAGGGGAAAAAAAAATCTCACGTAGTATCCAAAATCTCGTTTGGTTATTCCCTATGAAGTGCACTTTTTAATACACACTACACAGTGAATAGTGAGTGAGAGACGGTTTCGAACACAGCTCCTGTCGGCTCTGCGGATCCTGAGGACATGCAAGGACTCAATTTCACATTTCAGAGCTGATAGTTGAAATCAACCGTTCACTTGTGTTTCACGTCGGCGGCGTTGGCCCGTATCTGCGGTAACAAGCGGCCCATTTTTTAACGTCTGCTTTTTAACAGCTCATTGTGGTTCCTTGTACAGGTCGTAACACTTTACACGCCCTCCCCTTTGGCAGAATTATAGCAGAAATAAAAGCCCGCCGTGCAACAACTGAAGGTCTGGACTGATGGCACTTTGCTGGCCGTCACACTGATTGTGTCCCATTTGCAAATTCTGTCCCTGCTGTGGGAAATATTACCGAGCCATACTGCTACAAAACATTTCCCCGCATATTACAGCTTTTAAGGGCTGGGAAGCGTCGCTTGTGAGCAATGATATGAGATCTGAGTGGAATGAAACACAGCATGTCTCGTTTGATGTCCGAGCTCAGTCTTTCTCGGTGCAAGAGTCTCGGCTGATACAAATCTATGCAAAGTGTAAACAATGAAAGCTGAAAATGTTGCCCGGCTGTTAATGTTTGCTGCGCTGCATTTTCGACCTTTTGCATCGTGTAAAGAAGTTATATGCAGAGATAAAAAGTACAAAACCACATTTATTTAAGTCACACGCTTTGCTATATTTTTCAAGTATTTGTATCTGTGGCACAGAAGCACCAAATGCTTCTCTCTTTTTTTTTTTTAAACATATGCTTTAAGAAGTGATATTACTGATTCTGCAAGCCTTGCATAAACAAACATATGGTTAGCTCATAAACCGTAATGCATTACTGTAGATTAAACCAGCCAATAAAATTTTAAGTAGTTGCCCTTCTGCCACACTGAAGCATGCATGGTTTGTGAAAGAGTGCAACCCTGAGGGCCCGCTTTGATTTTACACACTCATATCGTTTTACCAAAAAAAAGAAAAAAGTGAACCTTTTAAAAAACTCAAACTTAAAAAAAATAGTACACATTATTATTATTTTATATTTTCATTGACTTAATTCTTTAACCAACATCTGTGCTAATCACAAATATCAAATATTCATTAATTTTCAGAATTTTAACACTTTAAATGCCATTTTTTTGCCATGATGCCACTATGTTTTTAAATGAAAAAAACAATGAAAAATTAATTATTTTCAATAATATACATGCAAAGGAGTATTTTCCCTTTTTTATGATCATAATACAATCACAGTCTGGGATATGTTGATTGTTAGCAGCAACATTGAATTTGTAAGTGCAACTAGTGGAAATAGTTTGTATTTTCTCCATATGCCATATTCCAAGATTAAACCAAAATACAAACAGACGCCATACGCATGAACACAGCCAAAATTATATATATATATATCACAAAGCACATAAAATGCCCCTTAAAGTCCCTAAAAAAGGGTTAAGCCAACTATGTTTTCATCTCCTGCTGTCATGAGCACGAACAATAGTTCCTACATTAAACTGCTCACAACAAAGTCTGGATTATCTTGAGTAACTGGATCATGATTTCAGGAAAGAAGCATTTGTTGTGTTTATCAAATGTATTTTTTGCTGCTTTGTGCCACCTAGTTCCATTATATTGGAGAGAAGACAGACCTCTCTTTCAGCTGACATTTCCAACAACTCCAGCATATTATATATATATATATACATACATAACATACATATAACTATTATTATATATTTGTTGTTTGACGATCGTACATCAGTGTTAACTGTAGAAAAAGGTTGCAGTTAAAGCTCACCCAAATGAAAACCATTAACTTTGACTTAGCTGTGGCGTTACAAAGAAAGCAAAGGCTGGCTAACACCGCGGCAGAGTGAAGACCCTTTTGAAGGCTACTGTGTGAAATTAGGAGTTTCTGTCCCCAAAAGATCTGTATAGCATCTTTGGATATTACTTTGAAACTGACAGCTGATATTGTTAATTTCGACACTGCGCCGATTGTTTGTCCGAGTGACCCAAGGAGGAGAGGATTAGCAAAAGGTCAGTGTTTTTTTTTTTCATCTTCTTGTCCTCAGTATTTGTACATTTCTGGATCTGAATCATGCTTTAGTTTAGTTTATCTTCGGCTTCAAAATCAGACAGATATGATGATATGATTCATGAAGCTGCCTCTGAAGGCACAGCTGCACGCTCCTTTGAAACTGATGTCCTTGCTCCGCACGATGTTGCACAAAGTAGCCAAATCTGAACGACCTGCACAGCTACAGTTCGGCATTAAAATGCTTCATACAAGTAAATTAATCGATGACTTTGCACTCTAAAAATGGGCACGTATTCATAATGAACACTTTGATTTTTTTTGCACATTTTGCACTCTTACCTGCAACAGAATATTTAGCGTTTTCTTTTCTTTCAGCACGGCTTGTATTTCACATGACTGCCCGTAAGTTTGGAGACCGCTGGCAAAAACAATGATTACAGATCACAACAGGCAACATATTTCTGCTTAGCCCATGTAGCACGGGGCATGTCATCAAGCCTTTCCACCAACAATGAGAGGCCTTTGAAGATGAAGCTGAATATGAGAAGCCTCCCCTGCAGTGGTACCAATGTACTGCAGCATCAGCTTCTGCTCTCATTGCAGGCTCGAGCTGTAACCAGAAACTGGCAGCGAAAAAAGCAGAAGACGTGCTGCCAAACGAGGCTGCGCCGTGCTTTTTTTTTTCTGTCTTTTTTTAAAGACAGGCCTGTGGTGTAATTATAATCATATCTGGCCATCGCAGTGGGCAGGTGATGAGACGGATGTGTTCGGGAAGAAGTGAGAGGCACAAAAACTAAAAGACCCATATGCCCTTGGCAATTCGGGGGCTGTTTTCGTGATGTGTTTGCAGCGGCATATTTCAGATGCACAGCAAGGATGCGTGGAAATGGATAAATCAATGAGGCCATCTGGGGAGAGGAAGTCAAGATGAGGAATAGTTTAATGCTGACATTCATTCGACAGTAGCCTCACAGACCTAATTATTCCATTCATTATCAGGATGCAAAAAAAGAGAAGGCCTTGTTATTTTCACGACACACATCAAATGATCTTAATTTGCCTTTAAGGAAGTTATAGGTCACGCAATATTTATGAAACTGAGGGTTTTTTTCACAATTAAATGAGCAATTAACAAACTTTTCTGACATATTTGTACATTACAGATCAGAGTTTAAATGGGATGTTTGTTTTTTTTAAAGGTAAAGGTGGTGTTTTACTTTTAAATAAACGGCATCAACGTGCCGGAGACAAACTGGCAAATGCAGAAAATTTAAATTCAGGCAGCAAACGTGTGAAACTAAATAGCCTTGTACTTGGTAACTGCAGCATGTCTAAATTAAGGCCACAGTTGCCATGAGTATAACTGAATATCATCATTGTCATTGTCTGCCCTCTCCAGCTGAGTCAGTCATCACACACACACACACACACACACACACACACACACAACACACACACACACACACACACACACACACACACACACTCACTCACACACTCACAATGACACCTCTCACTCCCACCGCTTCCCTCTCACACACACAGAGTCTGAACAAACTGCAACAATAATCCATATTAAAACATATCGAATGACGACCAAACGATCTATTTGTGTCCTTCATTTAAACAAGAAAATACATTTGACGACTCCGTGACGCAAACTGCATTCAGAAAAATGGAAAATGATTAATTCTGTCATGAAAAATGACCTAACAACAGCGTGTTGTTGTGTCCTCACAGTGTTTACATGTACATGAATAACCCGTTTTTGAGGCTTATGGTCATGTTCAGGATATACTGTTTACATTCTCTTCAATGTAATTCAATTTTATTTATAAAGCCTGTTATCACAAATCAAAATTTGGCGAAGAGAGCTTTACAGCATACGACATCCCTCTGTCCTTGGACCCTCACCTAAGGAAAAAATCCCCAAAAACACACTTTAGCGGGGGGAAAAAACACAGTGGAAACCTCAGGAAGAGCGACTGAGGAGGGATCCCTCCTCCAGGACGGACAGACTTGCAATAGATGACAAAATGATACACAGGAAAAAGAGAGCGAGAGAGAGAGAGGTACAGATGCACAGCCACGAAAACAGTAACAATAACATAACATAACTATAGTAATAGCCATAAAAATCAATAAAAGTAATTGATGATTACATGTATATTACATGCAAACATTGCAGTTTATGTATGTGGCAATAACAATCATATATATGTAATATTAGGGAGTATGTAACCATGGTAACGGCCGCACCTGCGCACACAGTCTGCGGACCTCATTAACAGGGATAATGTGTGTGTCTCAGTATCCGGATTCTTTTGGAGTACTCCCCCTCGAGTATTCGGATTTCTCACAAACGAGACAAGGTCTCAATGTAATGTTTACATGCTCAAACATATAAACGAGAAACTCCCGTTAATAAACAGCTGACTCACGCACATTTAAACACTCTGACTGATGATGTTGGACATTATTTTAATGATTATGAGGTTGTGTATGGGAAATTAACCCAGAGCCGTACTGGAGTTAAGGAACCAACATCCTACCAGAAATTTAAAGTTAAAGTCACCTGGTAGAATAATATTTGAATAAAAGTCTTATATCTGATATTTACTGAACTTTTGGAATCAAAAGTAATTTGTTTGTTTGCGCTCGAGTGTATTTCCGTACACCGTAAAATGTAAACTACAGTCCCGAAGTATCGCCGCTTTCATAGTGTTTTGCCGTAAGATCCCGACGCCGCCAAAAGCCACCTTTTGCAGCTCTACGATACGCCATAAGATGGTGCAAGCTGACAACGCGTCCGGACAGAACCATTGGCGTGTTGTGATGCGCCGACGTTCAGCATCAGGTTGAAATGTGGCCGTTAACAACGTAATATAAGGAGCTGGAGGGCAGGCAGAAGGTGCTCGTTACAACGAGTCTGTTTGGCTGTAAACTGATGGAAAATGACATCCCATTAATGCTGGGTCCTGTAGAATAAAACCAACGGCTCTGTTACCACGGTAACCATGGGGGTTACAAAATCGAAAAAGAATAAATTGTTAAGGATGACAACTTTGACGGACACAACGCTGTATTTAGTCATGACAAACTTACTGAGTTGCCTCTGTAGCATTCAGGTAAAAGACCCGTAAAACAAGGACTAATAATTCTTTATTAACCCTTTGAAACCTGGAGCGACATCACTTTTCTTGTGCTGCTTTCGGATGCCTTTCACAAATATTTGATCCTTTGAACCCTGAGCACATTGGTGAGATTACTTACAAAAACATGGAAAAAAGTTTATGAGCATCTTGGTTAAATATTATCCATAAATTGTCAGAAATTATTAGATTTAGGAAATTATTTTTTTAAAAGGTAGGGGATAGTGTCTAGAAAAAAAGCTAGGGAAAAACTATATTTATAATGGTCAGAACGACATATTATTATATTTTTTTAAGCACTTTTTCCAAGCATTGTTTGCCTTTTTTTGGTTTGTCTTTAACTTCCTTTTTGTCTTTTTTTATTTTTTATTTTTTAAAACCAATTTTTCAGGTAATTTCTTTTGTACTTTACTTTTCTTGTTACAATTTTTTTAGAGCTTTTCCTTTTATGGTGCTAAACTTATCTGAGCTTTTCTTCCAAAATCACAGGGAGAAGTTACAAGTTAGGAGGAGAAGAAAATTACCTGAAGGGGAAAAAGAAAGAAGAAAAAAAAATTAAATTAATTATTATTATTATTATTATTATTATTATTATTATTATTATTATTACAAATATAGTTTTCTGGATATTTTTCTTCTTTTTATTATCATCTAATAATATATTTTTTTCTCTTTCTTATAAATAATTTTCAGGTCTTTTGCTTTTACTAATTTCTTTCAATTTGCCTTTTTAGTCATGTTTTAAAAAAGAAAAAGAAGCCGATTTGCTCAGTTTTTAAAGGTTTAAATGGAGGTCAAAGGCATCTTAACGCAGCACAGGAAAATGTCATTTCAGGTTCTGAAGGGTTAATGCACACACGTAATCTCATGACACAGAAGCCCTTCATTAAATGGATAAACAACAACTTTTACCGCTTTAGTCTTTTCTTTTCTCCTCCCAGTTCCAGACTTCAGGACCAACACTGGCACGCTAATTAGCAGCTGCTCTAACGGCGCGTGAGGGAAAAAGGAAAAGCTGCTGAAGGTCACAACTACTGACGACCGACTCTGAGTCTGTACAGTTTGTGCTGATTTCATAACACCAGTCTGAAAAACACACACTCATTCCTGAATATAACAAGCTAAACCAACAGACTGCAGACTGGATGTAGATGTTTGGACTGAATCCACCGCAGGACCACAAAAGTTTTTATCTCAAACCACAAAGCAGCAAACATGTCAGAACATTTTTACTTTTTAGCATCAATACCACAAAAACGCTTCAGGAGGTGAGTACGGTAAATGTGCTGCAGGGGATCTGAAGCTTTTCTCCTCCTGCTGATATCAATAATTACTAACTGCCAACATTTATTCCTCAAACTGGAAAAGCAAGAAACACAGTTGGCTCTACGTCAACCTGTTTGTCGAAACAAGCCGACGTGTTTATTAGGTAACCTAAGAGTGCTATATGTCTCCACAGCGCTGAAAGCATATAAAACTCTGAAGCTTCATCCAAATTGAATTATTGCTCTCAGTGTTTGTTCCACTGTGCCTTCAAAGACACTGCAGCCAAAGAGTAAAATTTATCAAAGGTGAATACTGACAGAGAGCAGCAGCATGTGAAGTATGTAAAAATATATCCGCATTTTCATTTTAAGACCTGAATCATGTTATTGGTTTGCTTTTTGTAAAGCTTCTGATATGCTGAACCAGGTCAAAGCAGAGCCAGATTAAACTCTTTGAAACTTAAGAAAATTGGCTTGATTTCCTCAAAAAACATGGAAAGAAGGCAATGAGCAGCAGCTTGAGAAGAGGGAATGAGCAAGAAATAAGTAAAAAGTACAAGAAAATTATATGAAAATTTGCAAAAAAACAAGTAAATCACCTGAGAATTTTTGCTTTAAAAAATTATAAGAATTCTGTATCATAATATTAAATATGTCATTATGAGTTATAAATATAGTTTTCAAGACATTTTTTTCCTTTTTTTTCCAAATAATTCAATAAATCTATTTATTCATTACAATTTGTGGAACATTTCTTACCAAGTTGCTCGTTGCAAAAACAAACCCTGGTTGGGCTTGGGTGGTATCACGGTCTCACAGTATACCGAGGTATTCAAAAATCACAAAGGTATGTTTTTTCAATACCATCATAAATACAGGTGCAAACTCGTTGTATGTAGTGCTCAGCACGAACCAAAAGAGCTCAGTCTGCGGTCTCTGCTGGTGGAACAGGCAGCTGAGCTAAAAGACACAGCGACACCAAGAGGTGGAGAGAGAAGTTACAGGACTGTAAACAGCCGGCGGCCAGCAGGCATAGAGAGACTGTGAAGAAGAAAAACTGCATGTTTTAACATCTAACTTGGTGAATTAAGGATTTATTTGGACCGATCGGAGCTGGTGATTGTTGGAACAGTGGACTTACTAATGAGATTACTCGCAAGAGTAACCAAGACGGTTTGGGTGAGTTTAATTTTGATTCTGTCGAGTTTAAAGAAGTGCGTTTTATGAAGCGTTAACAAGGAAATTAAGCCTCATCAGCCTTCTGTGACTGAGAGAAAGTTGAATTCAAAAGGTGAACAGTTGTGTTTCTCTGTTACAAAAATTACAAAAATAGGTGTGTGAGAACGTTACTTTTCTTGTTGTTGTCTTGCTATTATGTATTTATAAGTTTTAGACTTATAAATACAAAATAGAAACCTGTAAAGTACGAAGTACACTCACCATTATACACCATACACCCCGGAGTAATCTCCAGTTGGAGACTATTAACAGTAGTTGTGAAACTTACAACAGTGCTGTAATTATAAATTTTGTGAACGTTGGCTCTGTAAAAAGTCTAAAGTCATAAATACACTTGTTAAACCAATATTTTCCTTAAAGTTTAAACTTCTCATTTCATGTCTTGTCCTGAGGAGTGTTAAACTGACTAAACGGCAAAATTTTGTCAAAGACTTGAAAACAAACAGGAGACGAAAAACTACGACAGAGATCATACAGGCATGTTAAGTCTAATTTAAATTTAATCAAAGCCAACATAAAGCCACTGCCCTTAATTTCCCTTCAAATTAAATCTCAGAATTCATTTATTCAGCAAATACATTTCTTTTTTCTAAATCAACAGCTTAATGTGAGGGTGACAAATTCAAATTTATGCAATACAAATACAATCTCTGCTGGCACTAATCTCTTCCCATATTATTTATCTAGAGAAAAGTTGATTGAGCATGCATGCTCTGTTCCAGCAGCTCCCAAACTCACACCAACACACAATTACATTCACAGCTGGGAGCTCCCCAGTACAACCCAGCGTCGTACTGGGTGAACACTGAGCAGCTGCACTGGAGCAGTGCGGGGTTAAGGGCATGTCGATGCTCGTTGTTGAATTAGTCATTAACTCTCCTCCCATAAGTCTCAGTTCCCCGCTGCTCTGAGGGTTTTTAACTATCGACTCTCTGGTCACGATTGTTTTTCTGACACAGCTCTTCACTTTTTTGATTCTCTCATGATTTCTTATTGAACATCTCAATATCAATAATTCCTAAATAATGAAAACCCAGAATAATCAGCCTTCATTGTGCCTTTACAGAGTTTGTGTGCGCAGTCTTGCAGTGTAAATACTAAATGTTGTATGTATGAAAAGTAACAAAGCCTCGTCTCTGTAAAAAGCGTCAGCACAGAATTATGTATCAGACTGTTTCCAACAAGTTACTGCAGCTTAGTGCACTCTGAAGGGCCAGACGAAAACGGCCCGCAAAAAATCGTCTTTAAACATTCATATATTCAGCCAATGTTTTAATGGTCTACAAATACTGTGAAAATATTTTCCCAAAGAAAATTTGCCATGAGACAGAGACAAAGGATTCAATTCAAGCATGTGTGCTGCTGTGCACGTGCAAGGCAGAAATGAGACCGTGAGACACTGGACAACCTGATGCTATAATAGTGAGGAAGATGCAGAAATAAAAGTTTTATATTATATTATATTATATATTTACATTAACTAAAGCATTTTCAAAATTTTAGGACATTTATAAGATATTGGGACATTCCTAGGATTTTAAGTAATTTCTAAGACATTTCTAGGATTAGGGGACATTTCTAGGATTTTCTGACATTCCTAGGATACTGGGACATTTCTGTGATTTTAGGACATTTGTAGAATTTTAGGACATTTCTAGGACTTTAGAAAATTTCCAGGATTTTAGGGCATTTACAGGATCTTAAGAAATGTCTAGGATTTTAGGACATTTCTAGAATTTCAGGACATTTCTAGGATTTTAGGATGATGCAGGACAGTGGTCTGAAATATACAGCCAATGTGTAGCAAATACATAAGTGGCAAATATGAAGAAATTGCAGAAGATACATCATAAAATTTTATTCTCAAAAAGGTAACTCTGGTCTTTTTGTTGAGTGTGATTTGCTGTTTCTGTGTGAGTGATAAATAGGTTCATTTTAATGCCAGTCCTGTTTTAACACATACACTTATGAGTGAAACTGTCTGTATGCATCCCTACTAATATCCAAAGTGTATTTTTTAACACTAAAATGTTATTGTTTTAAACTCCATATGGACATTAGGAATCGGTTAGCAAGAAAAAAAAATCATGTGAATTTTGAGCAGCTGCTCATCCAAAAAAATTGGTACAAATATTCTTTTTTTTTTTTTCTTTTTTGGCGACGGCTCTGGGCCTTGGCAAAGTCGGCTGACTGGCCGCAATCCAACATCACATTCTGAGGAGTGAAGGCAAAACCCTCAGAAACAAGAAGGAAGTGAAGATGGCTACAGTGCCGGCCTGGCAGAGCATCGCCGACAAAGATACAGTTACAACCACACACTAAACACGAGGCCTTTATGTTTATATTATCCATCAGTTGCATTCTGTTTATTACTTTCTGGAATTCAGTCTTATAAGATTTATAATTCTTAAGTTATCCGACTGATTTGGACCTCACATATTAAAGCTGATTGCAGGAAAACAGAGCCAAAAATAAACAACTAAATTAGTCACTGTGTGGAATGGATACTCTCCGCCTGCACTGTTTATCCAGTCCAGTCGCCAAAAGACAATGCTGACAATGCTGGCATTTGTTTCTGCAAACCACGGATATGTTACATTTATACATTTCATATGTGTCATCATATCTAAAGAGAGGCAGTTCGAAGTATATGAGCTGAGTTTATCTTTGGGAGGTGGATGGCATAACACCTGGGTGAGACAGCTACTCAGCTGCAGACCACCAACAAAAGACCAAACCAGCTGGTTTTGAAGCATTTTTTGCCATAATTACGCCACCAACACTAAGTGTTGTTTTGTGAGATAATGCTGGTATTTGCAGAATACAGGTCCGCGGCACAAAAATGCCGCGTTTTTTAGTGAGATAGCAGCATTTCTGTCAGCAATACTTTTTGCAGCAGCAACCCAATCATTAAAACTGGTTGTTTTTGTTTCATGCCTAAGTCGCTTTCGACTGTAAATAATGACGGCTGTGTGGTGGCTGCAATAGAAACAAACCTGCTAATGTTTTGAACATCCATCGACATGCTTCTTAAAATTTTATCACGAGGAGAAGTCGCATGACTGAAATGGCTAAGAACTTAACACCACTTCCACTGACTCTTTACACGCTCTCAAGAACACGGGGAAGGCGAGAAGCTACTTAACAAAACATGGCCAAAAAACTAACAAGAAATTAGTAAAAAAAAAAAAAAAAAAAGTTACAAGAAAATTACAAGGAGATGACTTTAAACAAGCCAAAAACAAACAACGAAACTGCCCAGAAGAAGTGCTGAAAATAAAATTTTAAATATAAAATTCGTTGGGATTGTTTTCTGACAATCCTTCACTCTTTTTAAAACATTTTTTTTTTTGGTAAAATTTCTTGTAGCACAAGAAAACAGATGTCAATCAAGGTTTCAGATCTCGCATGTCAGTGCATCTATATGAGGAAAGTGTGTGCTTGACATACAGTTTCCATCCTGCACACCAGGAATATAACTGACAGCAGTAATGAGCATATATTCTGCTCTTAAGCCACGCTGCTGATGTTGAGCTAAATGTGACGCAGAAACCGTTTAAAGGTCATCAACTTCACACTAAAGACAGATTTATTTTTATCTCAGCTTCAGTGGTGAAGCTCTTTGTGGTTGATTAGCTATAAAGTGTGATCACAGAGTAAACAGAGAAAATGATCACACAGAAAAAACTGACTGGATCTAATGCTAATTGCTCTGAAAAACGTGAAATTATTCAAATATTATCTAACAGCAGGAAGATCTGGATCTCATCCAATTAAACACCCCATGTGCCATTATTCCCTTCAAGAAAAAAACCCAACAGAATAAAGCATGTGAGCATGAGAGAGCCACATTAAGTAGAGTAGGCCACAGTCGTGTAATCACGGGTGTGAAGTGTGCAGGAGAATGTGGTGCAAACAAAGTAAGTAGGCGAAAAAGGAGGAATAGGAAAAAAAGATGCTAAATAATAAATATGTTGTATAGCGGTGGTGTGCAGCTTTCGGCAGCACACTAATGAGCCCATCGGGGGAGAAGAAGTGTGGATGAGAAATGGTTTAGTGCTGACGTTCATTCGACAGCAGCCTCACTGAGCTGATTATTCCATTCATTATAGAGATGAGGAGAGGAACCTTGTTATCAGCGTCGCCACACTGATCCCACCTATTTGTTTTTGTAAAATGATCTTTTGACCATAATCATACTGAATTACGTCCGCGGGCGTGCTCGCAAAAGTGAGACCTTATGATAATGTGTCATGAAGTGCGGCGCGACATTAAAATGTGTTTATTTTCATTAGGTGTGCTGCTGCGGAGGTCAATGGCATTAAGGCATGAAGGCTGTGATTTTCACACCAATCAGCAGCTGCTGCAGCTGAGAGCTGAAGCTGGCAGGAAAATACATTAAGAGACACAGTCCAGTGTCCCTGAGAAATACGTCCACCGGACTTTGGACTTTTTTGCACGTCAATGCATGTATGTCCAATTGCCAACGTGCACGGCTGAATTACGGATGGGTATCATTAGGATTTTATAGGATAATGGTCTCTATAATTTGGTGCAGAAAATAAAGACATGACACATAAAGCTGTGAAAAAATTCAAGTAATTTTGTTTTTGCCACAAAATGGGCAACTCAATGATGTGTATGACTTCTCATGTGACACTGGATATTCAAATTTTAGTTTTTTAGTTTTGCTACACCCTGTAGCATTGCTATCAGAGCCGCCGGGGCAAAAGCTGTCACAGACGCTGCACTGCTTCATACTTACAGAACGCTGCACTGAAACTAAACTTTGACGCAATTTGCATTTAGCTGCACCTTTGTGACTTTAAGAAAAAGTGAGCCCACACCATCAACCGCCTTGTCTTGGTCCGATGTTCGCCTCACTACTAATACGACTACTACTGCCAGCAGAGCAGCCAGCAGCGGCACAACAAACGTCAAACGTCATCCCCTGATGCCGGCAGCTTCGTCATCATGAGGGTCAGATTGTTAGAATCAGGTGAGAATTAATTAACGTTACATAATTTATGTCATAAATACTGATAGCAGCACCGTTTGTCATGGAGCTGATCGGTACTTAAGTACCGACCCAATCACGTACAGTATCAATTAATTCCAGTACTCAGGCGATTTGATAAATCCATAATTCACAGAACTGCAATGGAAACACTTTTTTGTGTTTACAGGTCACATGATAATCTGAAAAAAATAGTGTGTATGGAGGAAGAGACAGAAATCTTCTTAAGTCTCTACGGCTTGCTAGGAGTTTGTCTTTCCATTATTGCTCGCATCACGCATCTACATGACCTTGGATTGTAAGTAATGATGGAAAGTGCAGTGCAATAGAAATAAACATTTTTGAACATCTATCGCCACGCTTAGAGGAATGTTATCGCCAGAGAAGTCGATGTTGTGTGATGTCAACCTTTCATCTATGTCTCTGCAAGAGATACAGCTGCTGTTTTTACAAAAATGTTGAATAATTACTTTAACCACACCCTGTGCTTATTACCCAATTTAAAGATACAAGTGTTTACAGAAGTAAACAAGAAGAGTATGCTGAAGATGCCTTGACTGACAGGCGTTTCAGCCAATCACACTCAGCCGATGAGGAGTCCAAACCAGTATGAATCCCTGCTGCTTTAGCTCCCCACGAAGGACCTGACTGTGCTCTTTATCACCCTCACTGTGCTCACATCCTAAAATCTGCCAGACTTTATCTCAAATTCTGCCGGAGATCTCCGAGATTCCAGGGATACAAATGTGCCAGGCTGAATTCCAGGAGAATGTGCATTAAATTATGCACAAGACATCCAAAATATTTCAATTTGATGTAACACTGCAGCCATAAAAACCCAGTATCTTGGGTATGCATACTTAAAGTTGCTGTCAGCATTATATACAGAAGCTTCGATTAAGTGCTGTAAGAGGCAGATACAGAATATATGAGATGGTGGTGTGCACTGTGGAAACATTTTTTTCTGTTTTGTCTTCTAAATTAAAAAAGGGGAATCCAGAGGAAATCATGAGTTTAGGAGGTTAAGAAGGCACAAAGAATGGGAGCTTCCCTCCAGACTGCCCTTCAGTTCATCCCGAATCTATAAAATATCAACGCGTAGCCTCTAATCTCCATCAAAGCGAGTGCACTCTGGCATTGTTTCTCTCTGCTGGTTTGAGCTACATCGGCAGAGTGCGACCTGCACTGTTTGAGTCCTCTCACCTGTCCAACTGATCCAAACTGAGGGAGGAAAAAACACCTTGAATGAACCATCCAAACATGCCTGAAGTGAATGTGGACTGGATTTTGGGTTCTTTTACCTCCAGTGCTTAAGCACCACGTCGGATGAAAGCATCGACCGAATGGCAATTTGACAGCGTTTGGTCATAGTCAGACTGTTGGAAAATCATCTTTTTGCACTTTTTGGCATTCTGTGGTTCAAGTGTCATTGCTGCATATAATGGTCCACTTACAGGACCGTGAAGAGGAAGGCTTTTTTCCTGACAATGTCAGAGTACATCTCAAGGCAGAAAAGTGACAGCGTATAATATCAAGTCCACTAATATGACACTCCCCTCTCCTCCTCCCGATGTGCACGGACCATTTCATTTGCAATGAAGCCCGTGCCTCCCACACCTAAATGGATTATGGACTCGTGAACCGTGAACGGCACAAGGAGTTAAAAGGTGGCTTGCGTAGCCTCACAAAGACATTCCCGTAATTAAAAGATCACAGGTTAGATCCCCGGAGGAGACATGCTATCCAAAGTGTCCTTGAGAAAAACTCAAAACTACTGAGTGTTAAATCACTCTGAAGAGTCTCAGCTTAACGCCTTAAATGCAGGACGTCCACTTCAGCAGCAAGTGTCTGCATGTCTTCCAGAAATGTCGGCCCTCATTTATCATTATTAACACATTTTCCTAAATGTTAAAGTAGACGATGCTGAATTAGACATCCGGTACGTGTAGACATTATATCATCTAATTTGCAGTTCAAATGAGATTTCACACTCTCTTTTCTCCAACCTTTCTCCATCATTTGCATGCACATCTTGCTTCTTGATCTGCCGTACATCAACACTTTCCATGCAGAGTGTTTCTAAACAGGTGAGTCATGAGTCTTACTGACGGGATCAAGGTCTACAGGGAAATATGATGCTGTTTCCTGACATACCACATGATCTTTGATCACATGATCGAAGCCTTCCACACTACATGGCATGTAGTCATGATACCGTGAAATATGTACAAATTTCAGCCCATCACTTTTCAGTTCATGAGTACAGCCTGGTAAAGGCCAGCCTGATCTCACTCCAAAGTCTTCGAATACAGCCGCGTTTGCAGTGCTTCCAGTCTAATATCCCAGCACCAAAAGCAGCCTTTCACATCCGCATGATACATCGCTGGATGGTGTCAGCTGAGAATGTAGCCAGACAGAACTGTTCGGCTTGTTATTATTGCCGTGGCAGCATGATACACCGCCGGGCAGCATCACCTGAGAACACGGCCAGACAGAACCTGCCTCATCTGCTTAAACACTGCTGGTAACAAAGTAATGTAAGGAGCATGAAGGTCCCTGCAGGGCGGGCAGGAGGGGCGAAACATGGGTCCAACAAATCCCGGACTTTCATGTGGGCGACCGGTGTTCGCTTTGCGTCTAAATGTGATATTTTTTCCTACACTTTACCATGGGCCTCTTTTCACCTACCCTAGCCATCTGCGCCAGCATATGCTTTTCATGACTTCCCCGTGTAGGTGCCATGTGGTTTTGTTGATCTCCCGGCATTGGTTGTCACATGCCTTTGTTATCGCTTTGATGTTGGTTGCCAAGTGCTTTTGTTGACTTCCTGGCGTTAGTTGCCGTGTGCTTTTGTTGATGTCCCAGCCTTGGTTGCAAAATGCTTTTGTGGACATCCTGGCAGTTGTTTGCCACGTGCTTTTGTCGCCTAAACATAACCAAATACAGCATTTTTCCACCATGTCCTTGTGTTGCCATCATGGTAGCAGCGTCCTGTAACGTCTACAGCAGATGCAGAGGGAGACCTAGAGCGTAATATGTAGACACAGACGTCCACTGTAAAGCGGCAATATATGACGACTTTGAATGAGAACGTGTTAAAAAGGCCTGACGGGCATCCGAGGAGGAAGGGAGATGCTCAGTCAGCTGCATTTTTTTTTCAATACCATAGAAAAGCAAATGAACATGGTGAGAAAACCGTCAATTTTCACAACATGGTATGCAGTTAAACAACTGTACTGAATCTAACTGGCAATCTGTATACACTGTTACATTATTGCTGTCTATCATATCGCTCATATTTCTGATGTATCTATATATTTGTGTATAGGTAGAAAGCTCTCCGTGCATTGTTAGGTGCTCTGGTAAAATATGATTGATTCCTCTCTCTCATTTCTGTTCATACAGGAACGGATGAACTCTAGTGTGTCCTCATTAGTAAAATATACTCCCTGAACCCTTCCACCCCACTGCACCTGAACCCACTCCCACCCTGCATAGACACCCCTGAGAAGATGAGGTGGTCAGCTTCCTGTTTCATTTGCCTCCGGTCATGCAAGGCTGCGTCAGTGTCTCTGGCCGCCTCCCTGCACTAAATCAAAGGCAGCGCAGAGCGCCCAGCCGTGGCGGTGACTCCTTTTATGATATTCTATAGGATCTCAGTCACTGAGAGGAGTGAAATGTATGGCCACTGAGACTTACAGATCCTCGTAGGGGTCACAGGAGCCGGCTCACCCTGTGAATCACGCTCAAGAGTGCCAGTCACTTCTTTCCATCTCACTGAATCGTATCGCTGAAAACCTCATTAAGCAGCGACATTAGAGAGCTTAGTGTTTATTCTGCGCAACCTCCTCTAGGTTTGTTATCAAGCTGTGACAGTTTCCATTTGCAGGTGTTAGATACCGTTTCTGCTTCCTCTCGTTTCTCCCTCCTCTCCTCTCTTTCTCTCTCCCTCATTGCAAACATGACAGAGAGTGTCACCAGCCGCTGATTTGCAATTTCGTGCAACCCCGGCAAACGGCTGATGTTAAAAAGAGCGAGTTAGCTCGACGGTTTTGAACTGCATTGCAGCAAAATCATTTTAAGAAGCGCCCTAAACCACAAAACAGACAGTCAGTCATGTGGGAGAGTCTCGGCATTTGCATGAAAGCCACTCTACATTCTTAAAATGACATCAGAAAGACTTAAATGCAAATCTGAGTCGCTGTCAGGTTACTCTGTGGTCATGTATATCTCAATGGGCAGAGCGTGACACCGACGCTTTGCACGGTGGAAACTAAATTCTCTGTGCAGCTCAGTCGGCAGCAGAATGATACAAACACTGCGAATAATACAATCAACAAGTCAGAGAGAGACAATTCATTTATGGAGGTAAACAAACCAAGAAATTCAGCCAGATGCTCGACGAGCTTGTTATCACAGAGAAGTCTGTAGCAGCAGAACTTCACACCTGATGTCAAGAGCCGATCAAACTTCAGAGCAAAATGCACAAGAAGTAACAACCAATGGGCCTTGTTTATTTTATGTGCATAGAAATGTTCTTACTCTGCGTATGACAAAAGAGCTCATGAAAAATCTGATTCATGACACCTGCACACCGGCTTATTTTGTTCTTACCACCGTTCATATGACGCCTCTAACAAGCTATTTAACCCTGCGACACCTAAACAAATTTGTATTTCAAAAACTTGGGGAAAAAAGGCAGTGACCAACTTGACAAGATATGTCCCACAAATTGAAAGAAATTAGTCAAAGTTGACAAAGAAAATGACCTGAAAATTAGATTTAAAAACGGGGGTAATTTATCAAAAAAAAAAAATAGGGAAAAAATGTCTAAAAAACTATATTTACAATCATTATAATTTTATATTTACAATTAAATTTATATTTTATTTAAAATTTTAAATCATATATTTAAAAATTTGGGGTAATTTTAAAGTGCTGACCCTTTGTTAGCAATTTTGGTTTAAGAAACAAACGCCAAATGCCGTACAATACGCTACTGTTCAGCTGGATAGCGCTTGGTGTGGCAACATGATATGAAGACAGGCCGGTAACGATGTAATGTAAGGTTCCTTTAGGGCAGACAGGAGGCTCGATGGATGGGTCCAACAAACCCCGGACTTTTAACCCGGGAGCCCGGTGTGTGCTACTCAAATGAATATTTAGTCAAACCATCATGATGTTTCTTTCAAAACCTCACCACATGCTTTTGTTGACATCGTCAAGAGCGTCACCAGCAGATGCGGGAGGATACCTTGAAGGTAAATCAAAGACAACTTGACAAAGTGGCAATATGTGACGACGTAGGGAGGAATTTGTTTAACTATCAGGAACTGTCCCGTGTAACGGTTTGGGTCCGTGCTTCTTTAATAACGGAGGTTTTGAGGGTGTTGGAGGCAGTTAAGGTGCACAGCCACACGTGTCTGGGGTTTCCATGATGCTCATCGTTTATTACAAACCACACATCAACCTTACAAAGCCAGTTTCTACGGCTACTATTTCATCACACACGAGCAAACAGTGAGTACACACGGTACCCTGGCGTTACGGTTGAGTCGAGAAGCTAAAGGGAGACAGGGACTCTCTTACAGGCATCCATCCATGGCGAGAGCGCTGCTCAACTAACTTCAAGGATAAACAAGGCGCAGTCCAGTGACGTGACTTAGCAACACAATATGTCTTAAAGGTGCATTCCACAATTTCAACTGTTACATATGTCAGTAGCTAGTCTCAGAAAATCTTGCAAGTGAAGAGGCCAGGTGTGGAGGTCCTGGGCTGCCTCACAAGGCTGGTTGGATGTAGTGTCAAATTCTCTGAGACGACATTGCAGATGGCTGATGGTAGTGAAATAAACATTCAATTCATGGGCAACAGTCCTGCACTCAGCAGCCTCGATGGCTGACGACGCTCCCCCATCTGTGGCCTTGTGAAAACTGCACATTTTAGAGTGGCCTCATATTGTGACCAGCTCGAGGCACACTTGTGTAATAACGATGCTGTTAAATCAGCATATTGAAAAGCAACACCTGTCACATGGATGGATTACAGATCATTTTGGCAAAATAAAAGTGCTCAAATACAGGTTTATGAAAAAATTTAAATAAATAAGTCTTTCGGCAGCCTGCTCCTTACGCATACTCAGAAATAGGTCTGGGTGATATGGAATAAAGATTTTTTTTCTATTTTTTTCATATCAGTCAATATCGATATATATAACAATATACATCAAATCACTATTTCTGTCAAGATTCAAGGTTCCCTTTTACTCCTAAGTGAGATATAAAGATATCATGAGGTTAATTTGGGTTTAAATATTTAGTTTCGGTCACACATTGAACATGTGAAATTTACTGTAGAACAGGCATCACCAACTGGACGACCTATTTTACTAAAATTTAAAGAGGTCCAGTTACTAAAATTTCAATTTTTTTTTTTTTTTTTTTTTTTTTTGTGCGCTGCTGTTGGACGCTGCCGTTGGACCATTAGCTGTTTGATCCGTGATGATGAAATGCTGTGGCTGTCAAATACTCAGCTGTTCGAGAGTCAAAGTCATTCACTTTTTTACATGATTGTTCAACAGAGACTTGACAGCCCTGGTGGGGAAAGTGTTAACAGAGTTTTTAAATAACTGAAAAACCCAACATGGGCAAGATTATGTTGGTTAGAGGTTCTGAATGTTGGTTTTCGATTATTTTTCTATTAATTGCCCAGCACTACTCCTTAAAAAATATTGTTCTCATTCTTGAATTTTATTACAACTTGTCCACATGTCCACGCTGGAGCGGGCCTTTCGCACATGACCGTGCCGGAGCAGGCTGTCGCACATATCCACGCGCACCGGGCTGTCGCACATATTCACGCTGGGGCAGGCTGTGGGACATGTCCACGCTGGGGCGGGCTGTCGGACATGTCACATATCGTTATCGTTTTTTGCCCAACCCTACTCAGAAACAGACTGATACGACCATGGCGCGACACAGGAAGTCCATTCTTCCTGTGGCCGCCAGACTCTATTACTCATCCACTTCAGGTCGAGAGATGGACAGCGGAGACATGAGGACCCGAGGTGGCCTCCAATCTCTCTCTCTCTCTTTCTCTCTCTATCTCTATCTCACTCACTCACACACACACACACACACACACACACACACACACACACACACACAGAGTTGGTTATCTTGTAGAACTCTTGTAAATATAACTCCACTCCTCACAATTGACTCACTGCACACTGTGTGCAATACAGTATGTAATAAAAGTAATAAAAATGAACATTATCTATTAACCATGCACTCTTGCACTCTTACACCTACTACTTCAGATCTGACAACGAGCAAACATATTTATGAAGAACAATACTACATTTCTCACCCTTACTGATAACCTGTTTATGTCACAGTTTATATTAGTTCGCACCTATTTGCACATTATTGTTTACACCTCGCTGACACGACTGTCACAGCTGAAAGGCTGGAGGACGTTCATTCTTCCTAACAAGATGTGTGCATTTCTTTGAAAACATGTTATACTAAATAACACTCTGCTACTTAACCCTTTGAAATCTGCAACCACATCAGTTTTCTTGTGATGCATTCAGATGCATTTCACAAGCTATTTAACCATTTGTAACCTTAGTAAATATTAATACATAATAAAATTAATTAACAATAAAACATATAAAAAAATAAAATCTGTTAATATAATTAAAGGTGACAAGAAAGTGACCTGAAAAATAGTTTTTGAAGTAGAGGGAAAAAAGACGAGGGAGAAATGTCCAGAAAACTATATCTATAATTATGAAAATTATACATTTAAGTATGTTAGAAAAAGTGTGTGTGTGTGTGTGTGTGTGTGTGTGTATTTTAACTTTCTTTAAATTTTATTTAGCTTATTTATTTGATACTTTTTAACTAATTTCTTGCAAATTTTTGGGCGATGTTTTGTAAAGTCGCCCATTGCATTATCCAAATGTTTTTGAAAGAAATCAAATCAAGTTGCTCAGGTTTTAAAGGGTTAATACTCTCTTTAAAAGACAAAAAAAATCAAATTGAACAACAGTTACATCATTTTTGAGTAGACATGAGTTTGACTTAACTTCTTTTCCAAATCTGATTGAGTGAAGGAATAAAAACAATTCCAGATATTTGTTGTATCACATTTCCTCAACAGATTCATAAAGCTCCGTATGCGGCGTTTTTAACCTGAGTGGGCTCATTCTCAGTTACAGAGAGCTCAGTTTGTACTGCATTCGCATACCTGCCAAAACCCACCAAATTTAGAGAGGGGACACAAAATGATACCCCCAGACATCAGCCCCTGCCACACAAACATTGTTACTCTGTGGGAAACACTAAAGAAATATTAGATATCCACCCCAACATTTTCAGTGGCCCCATCTGGCCACGCTATAAAAACGTTCCAGGGCCGCCACTGATCGCGCTGCCACACATAGAGGTCGTTTAACCACTGAAAAAAAATCTATAAAGTCATGTTACTGTAAAGTGGTTAAAGCATGTTATGAGAATTTGATTATGTCGGCCAGTTTGAGGGCGACAACCACACGCGCACACCAATACACAGCTGAGGCAAATGGGAGTCTGTGGTTTGTGTGTTTGTGTCTACAGTACTCACCCTCACTGTTTGGGGTCATAAATATTCATTTAGCATCTATCAGCCTTTAGGGATTAATCCCGGTACGATGGATAAAATACAGAACACACAGCTACACGAGCGGCATGTTAAGTCCATTATATACTGTAAAGTAGCAGGTATTGCCCACAGGAGACTAATGGCTTTTTATCAAGGATCCCTGGAGGGCTGCGGCCCTCCACCTCCAACAGCACAGCTTCCATTAACGCAAGGCAGGTTTAGTTCAAGAGCACATTTTCCAAAAATGCGCCTGCTTTAAAAGTAAAATGAGTGACATTAGTGAGACAAACAACCCACGCTTTTGCTCTTTTATTTTCACAGAGAGCCACCTTCAAGACTGCGGGTCTGCGTGTAATAAAAGCCTTCTCTCTGTTGTGCTTTTAATTGACACAGTTGACACGGCTGCTTTTTGTCTTGACAATAAAGCTGTTAAATGTCACACAGATGCATGATTTTTTTTTTTTCTTTCCGAAGGATCTGAAAAATGCGTTAAAATAGTAAGATACCAAATTGGCAATGTTTAAACTGGAAATTATGTCCAACAGCAGCACAGATCCAACACGCCGCCTCGATACAAGGTCGCTGAATGCGCCGTCCTCGTTAAAGCAGAAGTACAAACAGACTCATCATTAAACAGCTGCTTTCAAGTGACTCACATTTACATTTCAATCTAGTTCATTAGGCGCAGACACTGTAATCCACATCATGTTTTAACAGATCGCCGTTAACTGTACTGCTTCAAAATAAAAGCGTTGGTGTTTACACTCTGCTGCCAAACAAAAGTCACAACACGGCGACGCAGCAGTCAGAGCACAGCGGTGGGAAGGCACCTTGAACATAAAGTGGAGAAAAACTTATTTGACAGCAGCGGCAGATAGAAAAAAAAAAACAGACTACATGTGGTTTACTGCAGCCAAAGACACATTTCTGAACTGAATGATAGCAGTTTAGGATAAAGCAGAAGCAGGGTCACTGTGATCTCTGCAGCCTTTTTACTTCACTCATCATTAGACTGAAAGATGTGGATGCTCAAACTCTGAGAAAATGAGGCGCCAACATTTTAGTTTCACTTCTGACTGTGAAATAACATCTAGTTTTTGCTTCCATTCTTTGTTGTGGTCATTGTAAAGAAGTCTGATGCAGAAAATAGTCCCGTGTAGAGCCATGGTCAGGTCGTATTAATTGCCAGCAATTATCTCCAAACATTTGACTATCTATCTATGCAGTGCATCTAGTGGAAATAGCATGTATTTTCTCTATATACCAATTATGGTAAAAAATGATGTCATCGGGTAGAAAATAGTAAAATTCACAAATTCCACGGTAAAAGCTCAGAATGACACTGAGAAATAATACAAATCATGATTTTCTGCTTTGATGGCTGTGGGATCAAAAATGAACTAGATGAACTGGAAATTTAAAGATTTAGCAAAAAAACACAATCTTGCCTAAATGTATGCCATATGCACGAACACAGCCAAAATTATCCAAAACTGGAGAATGAAAAGTGTGTAAAATACATCACAGAGCCCCTAAGGGTTAAGTACTGTACGAGGCTACCCTCAGAGGAGGACAAGACCATCAGATGCTTCAATAAGTCCCCAAAATGAAATATGTTCAGTTCAAGTGACGCGGCCCTTTTGCTGTCGTGGAAATTATGACGGAAGAAAAGGAGGAAGTCAGGTGACGTCATTACCTGAAACATCTGATTTAAACACTGAAAACTATTTGTTTTTCATTTCTAACCAGCAACCAAGGTTAGTTTTATAAAGCCTTCACTCCAATCTTACTGTTTATTATTGTAACCATGACAACAAAGATGCATCAATAACTTTATCCAAGAACTCATTTTAACCAAATCACGCTCTTTCCCAAAACTTAACAAGATGTTTTCTGTGCCCAAACCTTAACAAAAGAGATGTCAAATTAAAATAGATTCATTTTCCAATAGCGAATCGTAACCATTTGGAAGAACATATTTTGGCATTTAATTTTGGAGGCCATGTTGGTTTTGTCTGCCTGTCATCGTATTGTTTTGTCTGTTTTCGATTGCTTTGTTTGTTGCAGCATTGTTTTGCCTCTGATCAACATAAAAACATGAGCAGCAGAAGAAGTCGGAGCACAGCAGCACTCCCCGCTCTCTTCACAAGCACCATTTTCCCTCAGCAACCATTACTGAGAGGGACCTCTATTTCGTTCTCAGCAGTGTGAGCACGGCCCCAGCAGTGTCCAATCTATCCACCACTTTACCTCCTACCTCTGTCAGCACCTCTCTGCCTTCACTGTGCTGCCTTCGCGCTCGCAATTAAGCCCCAATTTAACAACTGAAAAAATAGAGGTTGTGGATGACGAAGCACGCCACTGATTTCTCAGATGGACCCGGCCCCCCCCCCCCATGTGGGACGTGAATCATAAGGGTCATGAGAGTGATCACCGTTATTTATGTTTTTGAAAATAAAGATGACTACATAATTTTTTAGTTAAAGGGAGAGTTGGGATTGTTTGAAGAGGGGCTGTATGGGGTAAATATTCATAGACATGGATAGTCGTGAAAAAGCCTACCATTTTCCATGAGCACCTGATACGAGTTTTTGACCCACGTTTGATCATAGCCCTACAGAGCAAACTGTCTCTCTTTTTTTCATGGCCCCTGCATATATTTCACAATAAAAGCCTTGTGTCATAAACTGACAGGATTCTGTTGACAGAAACATTGTGATGGCTTTTGTTTTGAAAGGAAGACAGGAAAGGTTGAGGAAACAGATGTATGCGTTTCTTCATGTCTGTGACGGGAATAGATATTGAAACTGTAGTGAAAGGAGTACTGAGTCAGCATGACCATTAAAACTCCATGTTCACTGTCTCTCTCTGCTAAAGCTGTGTACGTCACTCTGAAAAATATATGCGAGCCTCTGTTTCTCTACATTTGCTGCAGCCGAGCAGCAGCCGAGCAGCAGCCGAGCGTAGCCGAGCGGCAGCTGAGATGCACCTGAGCAGCTCCGCTCACACAGGCAGTGCGGCTGCTCTAACGTGATGGATGCAGAAAGAAAAACAGCAGGTTCCACAACGCTCACACATTAACTCACGCATGAAGCGTGTTAGACATCCATAAAAAGTTCAGCCTAAAAATATGAATATCAGCTGTCGTGAGCACGAACCTCTCCTCCATGAGTAGACGCATGCTTCATTCTGTGCAGTGATACTGTTGACGGGTGTAGTTTGGCTGAAAGAAAATAGTTCCTACATGAAACTGCTCACAACAAGGTCTGTGGATTATCTTGAGTAACTAGATCATGATTTTTGGAGACACGTTGCTGTTTCGCACTTCAATCAGCACAATATCAGTGGCACAGAGTTCCATCATATTCGAGAAAAGGCAGATATCTCTACAGCCAATATCTCCAACACTCAACATCTCACGCCAAAACGATCTAGGTTGATAATTAGCACTACAGGTAAGAGGAAAATATTTGATTTTTATTTTAAAGAGTGAACTTTCCCTTTAAATGAGCTGCAGTCGCAACATATTTTTCACTCCCAACCTGTCAAACACTGACGCTTGATAACTGACCCATCGCATCAAAATATGAAGCATTAGGTTTTGGACGAGCAGGGACACGGTATTAATTCATGCTTGTTACACGCACCGTCTCTTTTCAAAATAGACTTAAATTTTCACAGGAAATGCTCAGTTTCTGTTGATTAAATCCATGTTTTTCAAATTAAAGGCATGCATGTTTTTCAAAATAAACTTATAATGTAGGTAAAAAAACAAAAATGTGATTAGGCAACAAAAGCACTTAGGTTAAGAAAAAACACTATGGCTTGGTTTAAAATAAGGTCACTAACATAATGTTACATCACGTGGCATACATCAGTATCACACTTCGCTACACATACAGGCACAATCCCTCATTATTATTTCATCACACCAAAAACAATCAAGACTGATAATTAGCACTACAGGTAAGAGGATAATGTGTGCTTTCTATTTTTGGGGTGGACTGTCACTTTAATCTGGGTGTCCAAAAGCACATTTTGAACTTAGACTGTCTTTAAACTTGAATACTCGCAGTCAAGGTTGTTTTCTCTTCATGAAAGCTTTATCTTTCAGAGATCCATAGTTTGTCTCTTGGCAGTGATGAAGAAACTTTTGGGGTAAAACTGTTTGCAGTGTTTTCAGTACATGTGAGCTGCGTGAAGCACATGGTGAGTTATCGGAGGTTTTCTCAGTCAAAGACACATGAAGGGACACAAAACTAAGACACTAATTTGTACAAGAAAGTACATGCACACAATCGTGTGTGTGTGTGTGTGTGTGTGTGTGTGTGTTCATGAAAAAGATAAAGCTGTGTGTTCCTAACTGTTTCCGTCACTCCAGCAGTCACAGGTTTATTCGATTAGCTGTAATTCTGATGCTTTGCTAATTAGTGAGGGAAAAATAATTACACTCAGATGACATCCTTCAGGGACACCTTTCCACTCGGTTTGATCGCAGATTTTAAAAAAAAAAAAGACCATGAAGGCAACTACAATCATCATCTCCCAGGAGTCAGTGGTGAGAAACAGGTGGGCATGAGCAAATAATATCATATCCTCCTCACTGTAGTTTGTCTGTGTGTGAAGGCTAGAAACTTGGGTTTTCTCAGCTGCTTTGCATTTGAAAAGCTTCACTTTAAGCAAAGTTTTTAGCCACTATTTGAAATTTATGACATATCTTCTCACAAAGAGACTGATAGTCGCAAATGAGGAGAAATTGCAGCGTTTTTTTACCAGATGGTAGGTAAGTGATGACCCTGGCCGACAAAACGCTTTCAGAGAATGAATAATTTGTCTTTTCAGGTGTTGACTGATGGACTTTGTGGCTCGATGTTTCGTCTTTTAATGCAAGGAAGCACTCAGAAAAAGAATTTCTTCAGAAATACTCCAATTTGTTCTCATCTGCACAAAAACAGAAGGAATGTGATTTAATGCTGATGCGGGTTAATGCTGACATTTATAAAGATAATGCTGATTCATGCGGTTGTGACAGAAAGGTTGACAGTCAGATAAATGGAGAGTCTCTTTTCAAACTGAAATGTGGACGATTTTAAAAAATGGACATCAGTTCTTGGTGGTTTAAAGCTAAAATTCAGATGGAATATTGTTTAAATACAAACCTTATAGTCTGTTTAATGTCATGAATAATGTATAGGCTGTGCTGTCATCAACCCATGTTAAAACGAAAATGCTGAGATTTAGAATTAGATTTTAAATGACAAAATATTAAAATTAGGGGCGCTGCAGGGCGACCTGGTTTAAAGTGTTTGCCTCTACATTCCTGCAGCATTTCGACCATTTTTAATGCTGCAAATTTTATTGCATGGACTGAAAAAGCAATTGATTGTATTACTCTAGAAGCCTTCTAAAAGACAAACGTGTATCCCTTATGTTAATAATCTATATAATAAAAAAACTGATGCTTGGTGTCCGTGTATCGATACGGACGACACACATCGATTGGGTGGATTTCTTTCAAAAACATCAGAAGAAGGCAAAGAAGAAATGTACAAAGAGCCTAAAATTAGAAGAAAATTACAGGAAAAAAAATTCTAATAGTTCTGTAACATAATTTTAGATATGTAATTATACTTATAATGACTAACATTTTCCCCCACCTTTTTGAAAGAAAAATAAAATACGAGAAAATTACCTGAAAATTAGTTTAAAAAAGAAAAGAAAAGAAAGACAAGTAATCAAAGGAAAGAAAAAGGAAAATTACATGGAAAGTGCTCAAAATTTAAAAAAATTCTGTGACCTAATTTTAGATATGTAATTCTGAAAATTATGAATATATCTTTTCCCTAACTTAAAACAAAAAGTTATAAGAAAAATTACCTAAAAATGGTTAAAGAAATAAAAATTAATAAATTAATTAAAATTAATAATAAATAAAAGAAAGAAAAGTATAAAAAAGAAAGTAAAAACAAACAGTGAATTAACCTGGATAAAATGCAGAAAAATTACAATAATACATAACATAATCTTAGATATGTAACTCTGATTATTATAAATGCAGTTTTTCCCTAGCTTTTAAAAAAAAAAAGTTACAAAAAAATTACCTGAAAATTACTTAAAAAAAAAAAAAAGAAAAAAAGTAAAGTAAAAAGTAAAAGTAAAAGCAAACATGGAAATTACTCGGAAGTAATAATAATAATATTTCCATGACCTAATTTTAGATATGTGATTTTGAATATAGTTTTTCCCCTAGCTTTAAAAAAAATCAAAATGTACTAATGCCTTGCAGTTTGTGGAACATTTCTTACCAAGCTGCTCATTGCCTTTCTTCCCATGTTTTTGTGAGACATCACACCAACATGCTGAGATTTCAAAGGCTTAAATACTTGTGAAGGGGACCGAAAGCAGCACAAGAAAAGTGATGATGCCTCAAGTTTCAAATGGTTGATATAAAAGAAAAAAACTGCAGTGGAAATTCAGAATTTTTTAATTAGGCTGCATGCGTTGGTTCGGGCTCGGGTCGGGCTCGGACAGAATCTGTGAAGGCTCATTTGGGGTCAGGCCTGATATTTTGGGCTTTGGTCTGAACAAAGAGGTTGACCGAACAAACCACCAGACAGACTAACATCGGCAAACTTTAGAAACACGCTTTCTGCAGCACTATTGCTTGAGTTCTGTAAGTTCCTTCTTATATCAGCAGCTGAATTATGAGAGTAGTGCCTACAGTAATGAATAACCATTTTATTATATCTCTAAGAACTTTAATAGCTATTGACAAAAACCGTGGTTAGCTTGCTTTGTGCCCAGCCGACAATTACCAAACAAATTAGAGTCTGTGTTCGCGAGCGGCACAGATGTTCGTCGCCTATTAAAAGCACAGATGACTCTTATTGGAAAAATGTCGCCGAAATTGAGGGAAAGCCTCATTATCAGGTTGGTTTATTTGTTTTCGGCTTGCTCCCATTATGTGAAGCAGCCTTTTAGATGAGCCAAGGACTCTGCCATGGTTCTGCGGTCAGCACAACGCTGTCCTTGGTATTGTCATGGGAAGCGGTGTATTTGGCCTTCATGCTCTGCGAGGGTCCCTCCGCCTCACCTGTGCGAAACTTTCCTCTCTGAATTCACTAATGAGGCTGAGCCGGGAGTCAATCAGCTGGAAGGGCTAAAATGTGCTTCTGAGGGGGGTGCGGACAAACCTGTGCAGCCTGCCAATTCAACAGGCTCACATCTCTGTGCACCCATCATCACCTGGATTCACTTCATTCAGGCAGCCAGAGGTGGCGGGTTTGTCCGTCAACTTGAGGCTGGTACCACAAGAGAAGTGGAGCTTTCACAGCGGCTGGCTCGAGCACATTAAAAATAATTTCTTGACATCTTGAGAAAAACTTCTTTTGAAAGTAAAACCAAAGCAATAAATAACAATGTTAAACTCTGACACAATGAGCAGCTGGATTCTGACTCTGAATACCTTAATTCGAACTCATTACTCTGCCGACCCCTCGTTTCACAGCGATCTATTTATTATTCTTTTCTAACGTGTGAATAAGTTTCCTTCCTGTTTCATGCAGCGCTCTGACAGGAGCAGGGGGGCTTTATGGCGACTATAATACGCCGCTGACACTCCCATTTCAATGGTTCACCATTCTCCCTATAAACTGAGCTCCATTAAGTCCAGTAAACGGAATACTTTACGATCCATCATCGCCCTCTTTCTATTTTTGGCCTCTGAAGCCAAATATCTCCGAGCATCGTTCCAATAAAACTGTGCGAGTGAATCAGCAAGCAGAACAGCGGTTAATGTGGCTGTTTAATGTACGGAGGGGTCGCAGAGGACTCGGAAATGTCGAGGTGTTGATAGTAGCGTGGAGGAGAGAGAGGTGTTTCATATCAGAAGAATAATTCATATGAGGAGGCTGCCAGGCAGTGGCACGCCTCCGCGCACCAGTCAAGTTAAACATACTGTACATGCATGTCTGTGAAAACACGGACGCTTCAACGATGGCAGCGCACGTAGATGCAGCAGCCAGTAGCTCCAGAGGGAGGAGAGCCGGCATCAGGGCGAGGCTGACCCGACATGGACCGAGAGCTGTTCCTCTACCATCTTCTGAGTAATGTCCGCTCGCAGGAGATAAAGTGGATGATATAAGATTGATTCTGACTCAGCAAACGGGAGATCAGAGACTGCGCTGCACACATCTTCACAGTGACATGGTTAACCCCTAACATCCCGGATCAAGCTATTTCACCGGATGGGCGGACCTTGTTCAGAGCCGATGGGACAACTATTTAAAAAAATGCACTGCAGAAATTGTATGATGACATCAGCAGCAACATGCCCAGCAACAAGATGCAATTTTCATAGTAAACACTTATTTTATTCAACTTATCCTTCAACTCCAAAGATGTAGCAGGATCAAGGACAAATGTAATTTCATTTTTTAAACTATGTTTTAAAAAATGATCAAAAAATCTACCTTCTTCACTCACGTCTTCCCTGGCAGCACAGAACATCACAACATTTGTGTGAAAAATGTGTTAAAATTAGCGGATATATTCTTCAGCTATGGCCAAAAACAAGTTTTATGAGGTAACAGTTACCTTGATTTTTGACCTTTGACCACCATATTCTAATCAATTCCTTCTTGAGTGCAAGTGGATGTTTGTGTCAAATCTGAAGAAATTCCCTAAAGGTATTCTCGGGGCATCACATTCACGAGAATGACACAGATGCAAGGTCACATTGACCTTGACCTATGACCACCAAGATCTAATCACTCAATCCTTGAATCTAAGTGAAGACTTGTGCCAAATTTGAAGAAATTCCCTCAAGGGTTTTTTTAGCTATTGTACTGATAAAGATGAGATAGTAAAGGTCAAAATGATCTTGACCTTTGACCACCAAAATCTAATCATTTCATCCTTGGGTCCAAGAGGAAATTTCTGCTAAATCTGAAGAAATTCCCTTAAGGCATCCTTGAGATATTGTGTTCATGAGAGTGGGATGGACAAATGGACAAATGGACGGACAACCCGATAAATAAAGTGCGTCCGGCCTCAGCACGGAGGCATAAAAATAACAATCTGTGACATCTGCCTCTGGTTCTGATTATTGTAGATATTTTCACCGGTGCCACTTCCACTGAGCAGAGTGTCTCACTGAAAACACATCTCAGCGACATAACAGCTTTTGATTGATATTCTTGGTGTGGTGGCGCTTACTGCCAAAATTGCAAGTCTAAACAAAAAACCCGGCCTATTGAAATTCTGATTCAAGCTTGGCCTAGTTTTGCCTCATATACATTTATATTGTTTGGGGCGGGGCTTGGGAACGGGGACTTATCGTAAAAAGATATTATCTTCTAAACAAGTGTGTGCGAGGCGAGTACCTTTCTCTGTTCTTTGGTGCTATGATATCTCTGGATGCTAAGAGAGACAGGCAATCTAGATAATTCTGCCCTGTAATCAGCTTTTTGTTTGCACTGCTGACAGCGGCATTACTGCCGAAGAAGTTCCACTACATGGCAAAGATAAACTGATACATTCTCTGCAGAAACCTGGAATAGGAAAATCTGTGTGATCATGCAGAGAAAATGACACTGTAGGTAATTCTCTGTGCTGGATTCATTTCTTTTGAAGGAGGGAGGAGGGGGGGAGTTGTGGTGTTAACATGAAGGAAATGGAGGCCGGCTCAACGCCGCGTGCGCTGCTTTAACTGCATATCTGCTCACATTTAATTTTAGCGATGTGATTTCGCAAAAGATGCCAAAATTAATTGAAGAGCTCAGCGGGCGGCGGTGCATAACAGGCTTATGAGTTCAAGTCTTGAGATTGAATGTGAGTCATGATGTGGAGTGAAGACATTACAGAGATGAAACACTGAGGAAAATATTACTTCATTTGCTTCTTTCTGTACTAAAAAAAGGATATTTTTTTCATTATACCTGAAATGTTTTCGGATGCCGGCTACTGATTCATCCCACAGGCCATTATTAGATGGTGAAAACTGGGAGAAATGATGAGTCGTGATACCAGACACACAGTTTGCAAATGTTTGTTGAACCGCTCCGGTTCAACCTGGTTTGGACGTTACAGTAAGAGCCAGTCAACAGCACGGCTCTGTCCCGGAGGCAGCAATACAGCAGAAATGAAATTGAGCTTGCACAAAATTAAACTGCTGTTGAACTGGTTTCAAACACAGTGCTGCGAGCAAATATCTGTACACTCACTGCGACTTGACGTCTGTTCACTTAGGGACAATCCACGACTCCGTGCCAGATGGGGCCGCCTGCAAACTGGAGCTACGAGAGAGGAGGGAGAGATTAGAGTTAGACAAATAAGAGCGAGACAGATTTTGCATGATACTGATTTAAAACTGGAAAATAATAAATATTTTGTGTGCCAATAGTGTATTCATACACATACACCAAGCATTGATTTAGTCCCAATAACACACCCAGTCCCTTTAACTAGTGTGGCCATACATTTGACAAATAAAGGCCTGTCTCAATTAGAGGCCCAGATACCACACAGTTTATTTTTTATGAAATTCTTTGGATGTTTAAAACTGGGTTGGTGGTGATAATTTTAGGTAACTGCCTAGATAACTCACACAAATGTAAGCTTTTGTCAGTTTCGACATGCTACACACAATGTTAGCTCGGTATGATTCTCTACAATCTGTCATTCAGTTCATTTTACTGAAACCATGAGCGCAAAAAAAGAGTAATACTGACATAGTAAACAAGAGAAATGGAAAAAATAGGTTAAATTAAGCAGTCTGATCTTTGCTGAGCAACAGTTTGATGTGAAAGAAATTAAAAACCCGCCGCATAGATGCCTGTCCCAAATATAAGCCTGTTGAGTTCAATGTTTTAAGTGAACAGCCAGGGCTATTCACTTATGGTAATAATAAACCAAATACACTTTTGGTAGCCTACTAAAAAAGCTTTGGTCAACTATATATATTTTGTAGCAAAAAAAAAGGTATTTAAGTGAGATTAACCACCTGAAAACTTTATTTTATTAGATTTTTAAAAAATCTCTTTTATTAGGGACATAATCTGCAGTTTTAAAAAAGTGATAATTTGCAATGTATGGCAGTTCTCACAATATTGCAAAATGTCTAAAATTGCAAAAATATTGTACCAGGATTTAAAGGGATACTTTGCCAATTTTCAACCAGCTTTGAATGATAACGGTGTGGGTATTATGTGTACATAAACTTCCCTCCATCTGACCAGAGCCCAGATCTCCCTGCTCTCCTCCACTCAACAGCTGCTACTCGTACTACAAATACTACTTCTGTACTACTGTATGCCCTCAACCCACCACGGACACAGACAATACACAACCAGACTGCACAAATAAAGGATGTAGACATCACAGTCTCAGTCTGGAAGCTGAAGTGACCATATTTGGGTGGGAGGGCGGAGCTTTGAGGGAGCGAGGGGTAGATTTGACCGAGAGGCCTGACAGCATCACTGAGACACTATCAGCAGACAGCCCGTCACTAAAAGCTGCCCGCCTTTTATTATGCGTACCTTTAAGGCTTGTTAATGTAAATGGCTGAGTAATATCAAAATTCACCCCCGATACAGATGTCGTGAATACTGAAATTAGCTTTAGAGACCAAAACTGTTTTTTGCACCAGGCTGTAAACATGTTTATTTCCGCTGTTAAGTTTGCCATTTTAACATGGGGGTCTATGGGGACTGACTTGCTCTTGGAGTCAGCCTCAAGTGGACGTTAGAGGAACTGCAGTTTTTTATTTTTCAGCCTCGGAAGTTCGAATAAGAATCCAGATTCTGGTATTGTATTGTCTATTTTCTGCCTGAAAATGTTTTCACAAACATCTTTCAGTGCACTGTTTGTGAACAGGAAGTGGGCATCATAGTGTTTCCTGTATTGCTCTGGTAGTTGTAGGTTTTCTACCTCTCGAGGCGCCACAGCTCTTTCTTTCTGTTTTCTTATTTCATGTTTAGAAGTATTTTCATCTTTCCACTACAAAGACAACCGAGTTTCATCAAAAGATCTTCTTTCAAGGGGTGAAATACTTCTTTAGGTACTATGAAACTACTGTATCGAGGAGTCGATGGTGATTTCTACCCCTACTGCTGACACCACTGAGAATCAACAACACATTTGCTCTCATACTTTCGGTCTACCAACCCAACAATCCCTGTAGTGCGATAGAGACCCGAATGTCACAATTCAGCAATTCAGTTGTCAACCTTTTCGGAGAGAATAATGAACGTTGGACTGGTGTTATACAGGTGGTCAGAAATATTACTGTGATTGGATGCTCTGTTTCCTGCTGGATGTGTCAGTTTGTTTCCTAGCATGTTTTTGTGATGAAGACATTTGCAGCAGAAATGAAAATGCAAGCATTCAACGGTCACTCACTTTCACTTAACCCCGTTTGCTACAACGCAGTGCAACATGATTTGGCACAATGCCGTCCTTCAAGGTCAAAAACGAACCTCGGCTTTCAACGAATACTGTATGGAAGAGAAGATTTTAAAAAGTGCTTTAAAAAATCAAGTTTGAACATCTGCCAAACTACAGTGCTGTGCTTGCCTTTAGTTCACTCTCTTAGGCCTGATTTATGAATCGATAGGAGCACAATCATTATGTTACAGTAATATCTGAACCAAGATGCTAGAATCCATTTCATGGCAGAGGAAGTGGAGCTATAAATGTTAATATGCAAAAATCGTTTCACTATTAAGAAAAAATTATTCCCTCTCTGATAATCATGCCTAGTAATTCACTCTCCCGGTTGACCTATGAAAGGCGAGTTCCTGATGCAACGTATGAATCTCACTGCATGTATGTTTTATAGTCACTAATGTGTGTAATTTATACATCCGGCCGCTGATGGAGTAATGACTAAATGAATGGAATCGATGAATAACCTTTTTAAACCCCCTCTGATACGCTATAGATATCTCTGCTACAGGAACTAAGTGAAACTGAAAAGAAGAAATAAATGTAGATTCAGCTGATTGTCAGGTCGGGAACACAGCTCAGGCTTTCGACATTTATCCTCCAGCATTTATGAGTTATTTAAAGCGCAGAAGAAGTCGAACCCTGCAATGTAAAATGTGATGACTAAATTCAAACATGCAACAGATGACCTTTGAAAGAAAGCATTTTCACCTCGTGTACAGGTGTGTACACACCTGAAACGTGACAAATACACAACACAAAAATGTGAAAAATTCATCTGCAAATATTTCACATCAGAACTTTTCATATCCGCAGCGAGGCTAATTTGGGATCGTTGTAACGCTTGAAAAGTTTTGATTTGCTCAGTGGTCAGAATAAAATGATGGCTTCATCTGGGGTTGATGAGCTTGTCCTCCTCCTCTGACATTTTCAGGCAGCATTTTACAGGTAGAGAAAAATAGATTTTCACCACCTCAAAACTCAAAGCTCTTATTCATTTTTTTTTCCCAACACATAATCCGATTTAATTTTTTTTTCATTTTATAATTTCATTTTTAATTACATTATTTATTTATTATTATATTATATTATATTATTATTACTATTGTTTATTATTATGATTTTTTTATCTACTTATTTTGATTTATTATTGTTTATGTCTCAATTAAACAATGACTATTTAAACTATTAAACAATAACAGGCTTTACATTCTTTTTCTCTAAACCTAATTCTCTCTTTTTTCTCTTTCTCTCTCTCTATCTATCTTTGTTTCTATCTATCCATCAGTCCATCTCTCTGGCGTCCGGCCCCCACAGAGCCTGCTGGCCCTTGAACATATCTGGCTGCTGATTCCTGCCCTGAGAGCTACATGCAGCAGACTCGCAGGTCAAGGATCATCTTTGTTGATTTCTGACCTGTGGGAAAAAAAAAGAACATTCGCCGATGTCCTACTGATGTGAGAGAAAAGGTTGAACTCAAAGGGTCTTGAGGACGGACTGAACTGCATCCTGAGCAGCAGCAGCAGCGGCAGCGGCGGCGGCGGCGGCGGCGGCAGCAGCAGCGGCAGCAGCAGCGCAGGAAGGATCCTGCATGGCTGCAACATGTTAACCACACTGCAGCACCTGAAAGCAGTGTCCATTTGAGCCACTTTTACAGGGTTCTAGTTTTAAGAAAAAGTCGGCTAACTCACGAGGATGATGCCGATCCAACAACAGCAGGTGAAATCAATGACAGTTGTTATCTCAGCCGGAAAAAATCAATGGTCGTTTGGTCGAAATGAGAAGCTGCTTTTGTCTACCTGACTGAAATCAGGGACCCCTCGTTTCAAAAATAACCACCATTCTGAGTGGCAAATCTGCCGTTGTTATTGTTTTAAGTGTTTGTGCCAAATGAGATTGGAAAGCTTGAAACGTGTCGTAATTCATATATACGGGTGTGAGTTGCCAAATCTTGGAGATATTAGCTACAGAGTTCAGATGTCCAGGAACAATTTTCTTTCTACTGAACAAAACTGAATAATGGCATCCTGAGCTCGCTAATGTTACAGCTCAGCCGAGGAGGACGCCAGCTAGTTCCATTATATTGTAGAGAAGGTAGACATCCGGCACCTCCAACACTCGACAGCTCACAACAAAACTATCTAGGGCAATAAACAGTGTTACAGGTAAGAGGAAAAATATGGGATTATGATTTCCCCCTTAATGTCCTAAAATCCCAGAAATTCCTAAAATCTTGAGTCATCTTAAAATCTGAGAAACGTCCTAAAATCTTATAAATGCGTAAAAATCCTAGAAATGTCCTGAAATCCAGAAAAAGTCCTAAAAATCAAGAAACATCCTAAATACTAGAAATGTCCTAAAATCCTAGAAACATCCTTTCAATACTTTTAATACTTTTAACATAACATTAGTTAGCTGAAGTGTCAACAAATGCCGCCGCCCCTGGGTCGTCTCACACAGCCGCCTCTATGCAGCGGTGTCAAACACTGACTGGCCATTAACCATGAGTCAGTATTTGACAAGATGGGATTGAGACTGAGATTGAGACTGAGATTGAGACTGGGATTGAGACTGGGATTGAGACTGGGATTGCGACTGGGATTGCGACTGGGATTGAGACAGGGATTGAGACTGGGACTGAGACTGGGACTGAGACTGGGATTGAGACTGGGATTGAGACTGGGACTGAGACTGGGATTGAGACTGGGATTGAGACTGGGATTGAGACTGGGATTGCGACTGGGACTGAGACTGGGATTGCGACTGGGATTGGCAGAGCAGTCACACCTGCAGCTGTTCCAGAGGACGGCACATACAGCGATAAGCAATTCAGCAGACAGGTGCAGAGATAATTTGAAAACAATTCTCTTCCTTACGGAGACTAAACAAACGCCTGTCGGCCTCAGCCATTAGGGTGTCAGATCTGTTTAACACTGAAGGTCATCCTGAGGCACGCCTGGATGCCGCGGCGTCTCCCAGTGATGCAGGTAGATTCAATTGAAACGCCACAAAATGAAACTGTTCATGTGTCGCCTCGTGTTGCCCGTCTCCCTCGATCCCTCATCTTGATAAGTCGCCCTGCTAAATACATCAGGTAAAAAAACGTGTGGCTAAAAGTTACTAAATTTGTGTCGTCAGGCAAAAAACCCACACATCTACAAAAAAGTCTGCTTTTCAAAGACTGCTCATTTCTCCACTGGCACCTGCTGTATGAGCTATATTTTAGAATACCCAACAGATTTTTATAACAGGTCCCTGAGCCAAAAAAAACTCACTCAACACTTAATTTACTGTGTAAAAACTGCTGCTACGTGGCTGCTTTTATGACAGCAGGAAAATTGTATGTGGCTCAAAAAAGCTCGCCATCTCACTTCCCCTCCAACACCTTTCTGAAGAAATGAGACAGGGCCACAGAGTACAAAGTACAGAGTGGAGAAAACTGTGCAAGGCCAAATAAATCAACGTATCGCTCCCTAACTTCAGAGCTCACATCACGACACTGGCTCAGCGCAGATCATCCAGGGGTATAACCAAGATCAGTGATACTCAACTTGTGAACCGCGGGCCAAATCTGGCCCCTGATAGGGTGCCGGGTGGGCCAACAATAATTTACTAATTCGCTGTGAATTGTTTTTGTACTTTTTGTATACATGAAGTACCACAGTGCATAAAACAACATGAAAATTGAGCTTGTTTATTTGAAAGAAATGCCAGTGCAGGATCCCCCACACCCCTCAACAGGTCTCAGCCAAAACCTCCAAGAAACATCCTAAAACCCTAGAAATGTCCAAAAATCCTAGAAATGTTTTAAAGTCCGATGTATGTCTCAAAATCCTGAAGACATCCTAAAACCCTAGAAACTCCATAAAACTCTAGAAATGTCCTGAAATCCTAAAAAAAACTCCTGAAATCATAGAAATGTCCTTAAATCTGAGAAATAAATTAAAATTCAAGAAATTTTCCAAAGTCCTAGATATGTCCTGAAATAATTGGAAATGTCCAAAAATTCTCGAAATGTCCTAAACTCTGAGAAACGTCCCAAAATCCAAGAAAGATCCTAAAACCTGAGAAACACCATAAAATCCTCGAAATAAACTAAAATTCAAGAAAAGTCCCAAAGTCATAGATACGTCCTGAAATTGTTGAAACATCCTAAAATCTTGGAAATGTCCAAAAATTCTAGAAATGTCCTAAACTCTGAGCTACGTCTTAAAATCCTGAAAACATCCTTAAATCTTAGCAATGTCCCATAATCTGAGAAACGTCCAAAAACCCAAGAAACATCCTAAAACCCTAGAAATGTCCAAAAATCCCAGATATGTTTTAAACTCAGATATGTCTCAAAATCCCGAAGACATCCTAAAACCCGAGAAACACCATAAAATCCTAGAAATAAACTAAAATTCAGTCCCAAGTCCTAGATATGTCCTGAAATCATTGAAACATCCTAAAAACTTGGAAATTTCCAAAAATTCTAGAAACATACTAAAATCCTCAAAATGTCCTAACTTCCTAGGAACATGTACATGGCTGCTGCAACTGGCCCCTGGCCCCCTGTTATTTTGCAAATGTGGCCCCAAAGCAAAGCCAGTGCAGTTCCCCTGACTTAGTCGTTCCAGTGAAAAGAGGGATTCAAACACACAGCAGTGGCTCAGCATTAAAAACAGCAGACTTGTTCTCAGCCTCTATGAATACATGAATAATGAAATAACCTATAAAGGCGTGATTACTACGAGGATGAGTGAAGTACTCGAGCTGAGGTTTGGATGATGAAATTAAATCCATCTACGTGTCACTGCCTGCCTGCTGCTTGTACACACATCACTCTGCCACTGTCCAAAGGCCACTCTGAGACGGATGATTGCTGGTTGTGTCTTTGCTGGTTCCCGCAGTGATTGACAGGACAACTAGAGACGCCGCTGCACGACTGGCGGCTGATGTAGCCGACGGCGGACGGGTGATGTATGCATTTGAAAGGTGGAACAAGATGTGAGTGTAAGAGGTAAAGAGGTACTGTCCTCTGTCCTCTGTCCTGATTCACTTTTGTCTGCTTCCTTCATATGACTGGACGTGTCGTGGTGATGTTGGACTTTATGTGACCCTGATACTGCATCAGGGGTGACTGTACATACTGTGAGAATATACCTTTGTCAGTTGATATAGTTTATTTCTGTACAGTTTGTACGACTTTATACTGTTTTGACACAATAAAAGTCCTTTTGCAGGTCTCGAGATTAGTTGCAAGTAAACGTTTGTGCCAAATAAAAAAGAAATCCCTTAAGGTATTTTTGGATTACAGCTTTCACAAGAATGAAAGAGAAAAGGTTACAGTGACCGTGACCTTTGGCCTTCAACCAACAAACTCTAATCAGTGTGAGTCCAAGTGAAAATTTGTGCCAAATTTAAAAAAAAAAGTTATTCTTGAGGTATTGTGAAAGAATAAAACAGACAAGATCACAGTAACATTGGCCATTGACCTATGACCACCAAAATCTTTGTTGAGACTCATTGTTGAGTCCAAGTGGACATTTGTGCCAAATTAAAAAAAGAATCCCTAAAGGTATTCATGAGATGTCATGTTCACAAGAATGACACAGATAAGGTCACTATGACCTTGACCTTTAACCTATGACCGCCAAAATATAACCAGTTCATTGCTGAGTTGAAATGGACGTTTGTGCCAGATTTTAAGAAATTCCCTTACGGCATTCTTCAAATATCGCATTTATGAGAATGGGACGCACACACGTACGTGGATCTATAAAAAGAAAGAAGCTGGGACGCTGAATACTGAGACCATGTTCCTGGTTTACTGGTGCGTCAGTGGGGAGCTCACCACCTCCAGTAGCTCACCAGTCACTGTTTCATGATGATGCACTGATGAATCTGCTCTGCCACTCTCTGACTGCGACCGGGCCTCAAGAATTAAACATGAAGTGCTTCTTTCAAGAGCCGCTGTTCTGATGATATTAAATAATTATACAGTGAGGAATACATTGTCGAGGCAGCAGTGAGACCAATTTCAGCTCCCGCTGTAGCTCCAGTAAACCGTGATGCAACGCGGCCACAATAAATGTGAGAAGAATCCTCGCTTTCATTTTTTTTTCCCTCTTCTTTCACCATCGTTTTTCTCCGCCTCCACACGCAACCCACAGCCGAGCGGAGCAAGTTCACACCCGTTCTCCGGAGGCTGTCAGACTAAAGCAGGCGAGGCAGGGTTGAAGGACACCGGGTACTCCGCAAGACTCGACTACAACACTTCATCACAAAATCAGTGCCTCCCAGAAGGACTGAACATCACAGATCTAACAATGTGAGGGAACTTGAGGTCAGATATCTTTTTAAAGGCAGTGAAGTTTTGCAAAACCCCGCTCTGCACTCATTGAAAGCTGGCAGCCGTCCAGTGCAGCCGGTCAGACTCTCCACTAAATAATTCATTCTCTGTTGGATCAGGGTCTGGGTGACTCTTCTTTGTTGGTTTGCTGAAAGTTGTCCGATTAAAACCGATTTTTTTTTTTTTTTTTAAGCACGGCCACTGAGAATATCTGAGTTATTTTTGTCTCATCAGCATTGTAAATTAATACTGTCGCTGGGAGGCTTCAGCTTCTGCTAATTGTTCCAGTCACAACATAATGTTTTTTTCCCCAGGTTACAAAGATGTTTCGAACAAACGCTTTTTTCCGTAAATAACAGTTGTTCTGCTGCGATTGCTGCCAGGTGGTCGTAGTAGAAGCGGGATAATCCACACCAAACTTGCTGTGGATTATCCTTTAAATTGAAACTCTGCTCTAAATTGATATGCTTGCCTCAAAGTTGCTAGGCAACCTGCGTAACCTTAGCAACATACTAAAAAATTAACAGGCAAAGTAAACAAGTGTCTTATTTTTGCTTTATAACCTTCAAAATGTTCAACAGAACGTATAAATATTATTCTGCTGCAAAATTAAAAAGTATTCAATCTCAGATGTGTGTGTTTAAAGAGTAATTAATATGTGGTTGTTTTTCGCTCTCCGGCTCCTGCGTTCAGAAATCTTCTGACATGCAGCTTTTTTTCAGGTTATTCTGTACATTTTTTATTTTATTTTATAATCTTTTTTTAACTGTAAGTTGATCGTAGTGCATTTAAATCACATTGAATAACCAAAGCATTGAGGCCATTAGACAGCAGATTTATTGAATACGAAGAATAATATTCAGTTTTGTTTGTTTTTTTAGCATTCGGCCTTAATGCCTATAGACCAAACCACAATGTTTATTTAGAATAACATCGAGGTAAAAAAACTGCCTCGTCATGTACATGTAAATCAAACAGCGCTTTGCAAACTTTGCCTTCGTTTATTAGTTTTAAGCCAACTAAAAATATCAATATCAGTTTACACTGTATTTAGAATATTTTAGCTGTGTGTGTTTAAAGTGAAACAGCCAAAGTTGTTGGAGGAAAATTAGTTTAAAAACGACATATGACCTCATTTTTTGTACCTTTTAAACTGAGCTTTTTTGGAGCAAATACATACACAGAGGAGGTAAAATAACACGCAGCTAATAAGCGACGGTAACGGCTCTCTGGTAAGACGGTTATTTGGTATAATGGCACAAAGTTAAAATAATAATAATAATAATAACTGTACCCTTCCCCTGCAGACTTATGACACAGTCTCCATCAACATGAATCTATTTCACAGACAGATTTTGCAGTTTTAAATGCTGGCCCTTTTGTCTGAGAGAATCCTCAATAATTCAGAGGGCCCAGAGTCGCAGAGCTGCTCGATATTTTGAGCTGGTGTGGGGCACTTTAACCAAACTCTGACATCTACTATGGATTTATTGAAGAGCTGGCTGGAAATATTCTGACATGACATGCTGTTATCAACGCTGGCCACAAGAATAAAATAAAAACACACAACACACTGTCTCATCCTCTGTCATACCTCCTGTTTTTGTCCCTAAACACAACCTCATGAAGCAGAAACGCCATAAAAATTGTCTTAAAAACAGAAAGAGCAGTATTCCCCGGGACTCTCTTCAAGGGTTGAGTGAAACGTCACCCAAATGAAGAATGGCAGCGATATCCAGCCAGAGGACAGCTTCCTCACTCTCCCTGTTTTTCTGAGCTCAATAAATCAGCTCAAGGTTCCTCGGTGATCCTCTGTGTGGCAGCGGAGGGGGATTTATCATTCTCAGATAAAGGCTCGGTCCTCGTCAACGTTCCCTTTCACCCTCGGCTGGGAATTTATGAGGACTGGTGGCATTGTGTGAGCAGCCCACCTAGTTACACAACAGAGTGCAAAGGGCTGCACAACACGACAATCCATTGTGTTCGCGCTATTAATTTCCACCCCGAGGATGTCGCCGGAGACACAACACAAATGGCGCTTCGCACGGTCATTTGCAAAAGTGCAAAAGAATCTGCAGCAGAGGGACGGCCGGTGTCACCGCGGCGCACAGCAGCTCGCTCACTTTCCCAACTGAGCCATTCATAAAGTTTATATCTCTCAAAGAGCAGCAGAGACTAAATTCATTTAGCGCTGTGGGAGAAATCATCCCACTGTATTACTAAATGACCTTATTTAATTACCGAGTGCTGAAGATAATTCACATTTTTTATGAATTCTCACACTGCCGCTCATATCTCTCAGTTCTAAAATGTGAAGCATTACCACTACGGAATAACTTCTGTTCATTTTTTAAATAATTATTCTATTGAAAATCATATACCTTTAACCCTTTAAACCTGAACAGACATCACCTTTCACAAGCTATTTAACCCTTTAAAACAACTGTACAAATTGCTTTGATTTCTTTAAAAAAAAAACATGAGGAAAAAAGGCAATGACCAATTTCACAAAAATTGTAAGAAATTACTTGATCATTGTTTAAAAAATTATTATAAAAAATACCAAAAATAAGAAAAACATGTCCAGAGAAGTACATTTAGAATTATTATAATTAGACATTTAAAATAATGATTGTTTTATTTGTTTTTAAAAACATATTTTTTTTAATTTTTATAATTATTTTTTTAAAACACAAAAGAAAGACTTTACTGGTTTTAGTCGGGTCACTCTTGTCTAAATGTGGCCTTTGTCTTTAGTCGAAAATATGTCATAGTTTCGTCACATTATAGTCATTTTCACCCTTTTATGGCTTTAGTCCACAAAAACATCATGTCATTTTATTTAAGTTGTAGTAATTACTTTTCATCAAAATGTTTTTTTCTCATAGAAATAATTCAGTTACACTAAAACAGATACAGAATTTCATTAAGACATATTTTCTTTTTACAACTACAAATAATTTCTACACTAATTTCTTGCATTTTTCCAGCAACATCTTTGAGAGGTTTACAGGTGTGAGTTATACTCACGGTATCAGTTGAATAACGACACCTTTGAGCTGATGTAACTGCAGCTGATTTGTGAAGAAAACTGTGATTTAAATATCTGAATTTTAAAGAGATGACATAACCACATCTGCGAAAATAATTACTGGCATGAAAGCGAAGCACGTTAGGCGTCCTAAATCTCTGGAAACTGATTTTCATGAGTCATTTGCACATTTAGAGGTAATGATTAACGTTGTTTAAGAAACTAAACATTCCCAAAATACATTCCAGACCTTCGGCACGAAATCTCTCATTTACAGAATCGTTTGATTCTTCCTTTGCATTTTTTTTTTTTTTTTTTTTTTGGTCTGATAATGAAGGATCATTTGCCACAGACCATCAAGCGTGCGCTCCGACTGCCTGGTCGTCCTAATGTGTGCTCTCGGATTCTTGAAAAGAAAGACATTCCCGCTCATTAGCTGATATCCTGAGGCACAGCTGTCTCTATTTTTGCTTGTGAAGCTTTTGTTGTTGACCTCCGGGTGCTTTAGCCACCCTCTCTTTTTACTCTCCTCTCCGTCTCTCACACTCTCAGTTCATCTCTCCATTCCCTGCCATCGCCTCTGGGCAGTAAACGTCTGTTTATGGCGATGCATATTGAATGTCTGAAGCTGTATCCTTGTTAGGGAATGCTGGGAATGTGAGTGACTACAGTAGCTGCGTTAACCACGTACAGAGTTCATACACATTTTTACATAATAATACTTTAATACATTTCCAGGACTTTTCCAGGACTCAGAGGCAAATTTCAAACACCATACATTCTCTGAAATGACCACTGATAATATTATATTATAGCTTTTTTTATATTACTTAAATAATGAACTGAGAGTCGGATTAGAACTGAATATTTAAATATAATTTAGGGACTGAGGGGAGGGCGGGGCCGTGCAAAAGCAGGAGGCAATTTAAATATTTTTTTTACACATTGCGTGGGGATTTATGATTTTTATTTTTGGTTTAGAGGATGGGCAAACAACTTTTAATAGCCTTACTTTGTATTTATTTTACCCCAATTTTTATAAAAAAATGTGCTTACTTAAGCCAAAGGCCCCCATATTTAGAAGGCAGGTCTTCTTTTTTTTGTAGTTTTTTAATGAAAACTGTTTTTTGTGATTTTTGAAAAAAACATTTGTGCATTATTTTTGCAATTATTGAAGAAAGCATTTTTTTAAAAATGTATGACATTTGAAATAAATGCTTTGGCAATAGTTTATTTCTTTCAAACATGCCTTCCAAATCCGCACATGGTTTCTTCAAAAATCACAAAAATTACACAATTTCTCAAATGTTGTCTCAAATTTTTTGTTTTTTGCTTATCAGTTTTTGGCAATTTTTTAAGAAAATATTTGGGCAGTATATATATATATATTTTTGGGCAATTTTTGAAGAATGCCTTTCAAACATGTGCATCTTTTCTTCAAAAATTACAGCACTTATAACAGCCAGAAACTGTAACGTAGACGTTTGATTTTTAACTTCCTGACAGTCCTTGGACACATCATGTGTTATTATACAGGGCTGTGAAACAGATTTTCATGAATTCTCATTCTATCAGGGTATATTTAGTTTTCCAAAACTTTCCAGGGCTGGAAATGGCTTTTCCAGGTTTTTTTATGACCATATAAACCCTGCATGTTGGTGCTGAGTTTTCCGGCTGCAGCTGCTTCTCAGGTTTGTTGTATTTCGCTAACATGTGGCACATCGGATAATGTGACTGTCTGAGGCCACGGGGGGAGCTGAAGTCGGTCTCCGAGGAGCCCTTCCTGCTGGACGCGTGATCATGACTGTCATCACTCTCTCTCCTCTGGTTCGGTCAGCTAAAACGCTTCATTTTCCAGCCAGCTCTTATTGTTATGACAGCGGGGGTTTTTGTTTTCAGCTGACTCAGGTTCCTCTCTGCCTCATTGAGTCATATCTGCTGAGTCACTGGACGGCCGCAGGACCTCGCACCATGTCTCATGATCAAAGGGGCTTGACCATCAGCAAAACTGCAACTTTAGCCAACTCCAGCGGGCTGACATAAGGCGGCGAGGTCTACTTTAACTCGTACTGACACCTCTGTGAGCGAGGATACAGTAGGTGAGCTGCGCTCATGAAATCCGACTGGCTCAGACGAGGCTGTTGTTTCCCTCCATTTTACTCTTTTTTGAGCAGATGTCAAATCCCTCAGTCACCGCCCCGGCCCGCTGAGGTTTTCCCTTTGTATGCCGTTTTTTTCTTAATTAACTTTAGTTTTAATCCTGCATGACAGTGAAGTGAAATTTCATGAATTCTCCAGGGTGAAATAAAATCTGCTTGCTCCACAGGTACGACCGTCAACAAAAAATCTCTACACGTCCACATCAGGACAGCAGGCTTTTGTTCACGTGGAGCGCTGCTTCATAACATCGACCCCTCGCCCGCTTCTGTAACAGAAATTAAAGGCTAAATTCTGCGTTTTTCAACCTGGACCCTTTTTCCAACACGTTCTCATCCCAAATCGTCTTACATCGCCGCTTTGTCAGCGTCACGTCTACATATTACACGTTAGGTATCCTCCTGCGTTTGCGGCTCACATTTCGGGACCAACGCGTTAACAAATGCGCGTGGTTAGATTTATAAAAAAATAAAACATCATAGTTTGGCTCAACATCTAGGATTTTAGGACATTTTTCAGGATTTTAGGACATTTCTAGAATTCTAAGGCATTTCTAAGATTTTAGTACATTTTTAGGATGCTTTCAGGATTTTAGGACGTCTCGGATTTCAGGACATTTTTAGGATTTTAGGGGGTTGTGGGGGATCCTCCACTGGCAGTTTTTTTGATAAACAAGCTCTATTTTGATGCTTTTTTACGCACTGTGGCACTTTATGGATACAAAAAGCACAAAAAAAAATTCCCAATGTGAATCCCTTTATTTTCATTGTAAATTTAAATAATGGTTGTGGGGCCATCCGGCATCCAGATTTGGCCCCATGGGCTGTGAATTGAATATCACTGCTATATACTGTTCATTTAAATGGTGTCTGGTGGGTTTGGTGATGGCGATTTTGGGGATTTTTCTAGTTAAACAAAAGGGATCCTATTTTTTTTGAAAAATAAAAAAAGGTCAATCTCTATAGGATCCTTTCCATAATGTTTTCAGACACTAAGAATGATAATCTGAGTCTGTCAAATGCAAAAAAAAGAAAGTAAACTGACAGTGTGAACATGTCCTGAGTGATTACATTGCAGCCTGATTTGAAGATGTTTTGCTTAAACCAGTTTCAAAAATCTTGTTTCCATCCGTCACTTAGATGTAAAAACATGAGAAAACAGAGTCCAGGTTGAAAAATAACTGATGCCTGAGATGCTTAAATAATCAATGGTGACATTTGATCTGTTTTAAATCTCTTTTTTTTCCATGAGAACTGTAATAATGACTCATTTACATCACAGGCTCGATGGTTTAACTACATAAGTCCTCCCACACAAAGCAGCAGATTGGCCGGCAGGTCTAAAGGTTTCCACCCTGCGTCGCTCGGTAGCTCAGCTGGAGTAGCTGCGAGACGCGCTCGCTGAAGGGCATTTCGACAACGCGGCTGAATTAGTGAATTTCCTTGATGTATTTTTCAGCCTGGGATTTAAAGTGAAAGAATGCTGTACCTGGTGTAACAGTTGGCCGGGAGATGTAAGTTATGTAAGATGTAATCCGAGCAATTTAATGCACAATGAAGACGCAAACAACTCGAGGAAAACAGACGGGAGCGTCTTAAAATGTGAGCACTCACATACTGCTGTTAAGCTTGTTGAAAAATTTAAGGTTATAAGGAAGACGTCTGCTGTTCCTGCGCTGTTTTACTGTTTCAGGTTTAAATCTACAATCACAGAATTAGCAGGAGTGTATTCCTGAATGTTCTTTTCCTGCATGAAAATTTTATGAAAATAAATGATTGATACTAATGAATAATACAATTTGTGTTTATCTTGAACTTGCACCTTACTGTGAACGTGTTTCTATTTCTTTATTTTTATTTTGTGTGTGTGTGTGTGTGTGTGTGACAGTTATGCATAATGAACTCAAGCCTACCCTCCACAGCCATCCTCTCCACCATGGTGCGAGTAATAAAATCAAATAAAATAAAATAAGTAGAACTGATTTACATTTTGATCATGAGGGGATGTGCCATATTAAAAATTTGCACTGGAGATCTTGACAGAAACATGCATTGCCACAAACAACAAATGCATTACATGCTTACATTTCTGGCGTTGTGTTTTTTAAAAATGATTTTGGGGGCTTTTAATGCCTTTAATGATAGTACAGCCAAAGACAGAAGGTGGGAGACGGGGGAGACACACTGCTCTCCAGGTACACTCCACAGCTTGACGTGGCCCCTGTCATAAAACATTTTGCTGTTGTTTTTTTGTTGTTATTTTTTGCCAATTTTCAGGTAATTTTCTTGTACTTTTCATTAATTTCTTCCTAATTTCTGGGCCACTTTTTTAAGCGTGCTCATTGCATTTTTCCTGTTTTTGAAAGAATTCAAGCCAATTTGCCAATGCTCCAAAGAGTTAAACTAAAGTTTATCAAGAAAAAAAAACAAGTGATTAGTTTGTGTTGAGAGTTGTGGAAGATTGCTCTCTCTGCTTTATGCTCTCTGGGATTTGAACCAGCAACTCTCTAACTGTTCTCACCTTCATGTAACTTGTGGCCTCTTTAAATGACCTGCTGCTATTTGTAGCTCAGTTCGTCCCCACTGTCAGCCGCAGTAAATGGGAATATATTGGCCTGGGGAGGATGAGGGCGTATAAAGGGGACGGGGGGGTTGAGGGTTGTGGGGAGGGCAGACCTGACTCAGCTGAGTGGGCCGTCGGTGACACAGCCTCCTGGAAGTGGGTCAGAAGCGAACACCTCCACCCCGAACCAGGCAGACAGTCAGAGCCTATTAATTCCAAACCGTAAACGAGCAGCGCGCCATATGACTGGCAAATTATCATAATATGTAAATGGAAATAAAGTAATTATGGTGGGCCGTAGAGGTACAGCATTTTAGGCCAGTTTTGCCTTAAGTATCAACATTAGCTCAGAACGGCATGCCCCCCAACACACGATAATAATGATGATAAATAATTCTCCCCTTGGTAGAGCCGAAAATACTCCTCCTCCGGCAATTCTAAAACAGGTAACAGACTCAGCTGTTAATCCTTTAAATGTGAGGAAGAGATGCTTATACATATTCATGCATATTAATGCTCTGCTGCAACCCAACCTGACAGGGGAGCTTATTAAATTCTGGGTTCTTTAAAACCACCGTGACATTCAGGAGTCTAAATCCTGTCCTAACCTTGTTAGCTTGTGTAAATAACAACGGTGTGGGGGAATCGCAACACCGTGCCCCTCGACACACGCAGCCAAATGAAGATGTGTTTTGGCATTTTCACCTGGGACAATCAGTCAAAACACAACAGGGAGGGGGTACTTGTATGCATGAAAATCAGCCGGCAAATACTAATAATAAAAGTACCGCCGGCTCCTCTCTGCAGAGCGGTGAGCAGCAGAATGGAGATGTAAGAGTAGCATTTTGAAAATAATTCAAATTAATATTAAAATAGCAATACAACAGGCACAGAGAGACAGTAATTCATCCAAAGAAACAAATTCAAACTGCAGATGAAAGCTTTCTCAAACTGGATTTTTACACACTTTCCGAATATTATCAGCCCATTAAATGGTTGTTATTAGGGGTTATCAGCATCATACATAATGATTAAAAGGGGGCTGCTACACCAACTGGTAGGTTCAGAGTAGGGATGGAACAACATACATTTTTATCATAGATAGCAATAAAAAAAAAAAACACTCACAATGAGTTGATTGAAGTGGATTTCTATTATCGAGATTATCATGAATTGTGTGTCTAAAGCCTCATTCCCACAACACAATAAACCTGCTATCACCTGCTAACATCTGGCGTTTTAATGTAATGAGAATGCCTACAATCACCATTCACACCCGGGTCAAATGACTCTGCAGAAGACACGGGTTTTCATCGCCTCTGCCTCCAATCGGCGTTGACGGGAACACCTGGGTAAACTTGATAATTTCAGCTCCTTAACAGGCAAGATGCAATGACGTGCTGCCGCTAATTACCCTCCATCTCCTCCTAAGCAGCGCTCAAACATCGAACCAAGTTATTCTACAACGAGTAAGAGGTACAGAAAGAGACGAAACCACGGAAAAGTCTCTGATTCTGCTGCCGTCTACTGTTTACCTGTTTGCCTTTCAGTCTGTGACGTCGTAAAGGACGCACAACAAAACAAAACATACACACACCAGCTGACACGAAGGCAGACTCGCCCTCCAGCGGTAAGTTCCATGGCAGTGGGAATACAACCAATCAACAGCCAATGTTTAAAAAACCTGCAGGCACACACTAATTTTGGCAGAAAAGGGGTAGAAGACTGCTGGGCAAAAACTAGAGAAAGAGACTCTAGAAAAAACGGCTGAAAAAAACTCAAAAATTCCTATTACTTTCACCAGGATAATCATAACATGAAATTTCCATATCTTCTCATATCTTATTCAGAAGGACGTTATCAGTCCATTTAACTGCCACTAGGTTTCATTTTAACTTGGATTGAGTACTTTTGTTACAAAATGTGACGTTACTTGACATTACATGACCCAAGTTAAGTATATCATTGATGTGATGTCACATCCTTACAGAAACTCCCTCTCATAGAAACACACACTAAAAATCAGGGCTTTTGCAGAGCTCCAGGCCGTGACGATTTAGTCACATTTCGCGACCATGGAGCACCAGAGCGACTTGGAAATATTTGCAATATTTTTGTTTGTTTCCAGCTTGCAGAGGATGAATCCTCATACTGCGGTAAGAGTTTTAACTTTCATCTAACGCTGACACAAGCTTCAAGTCCACGGCAAAAACATCAACACTTCCAGCCTGAGATGTGCTGGGTCCTTCAAAATAAAAGCACCATGGGTCAGACTTACTTTATTTAACATTATAACAGTATTTTATTAAACTTTATTCTAACAATCGTTTATGTAACTTTATCTCATGGCAGTAGCTACTTTATGTGTAATTGTAGTTCATTTAAAAATTTTGTATTTCAGTGGAGATTTCAAAATACTGAGATATATATATCATGTATCTCAGTACAGTCTAGAAATATTGCAATATTATTATTATTATTTAAAGCCATATCACTCAGCCCTTCTAGTAGGTGCAGCAAGCATCGTTTAACCCTTAGGTCTAAGCTGGTAACTTGTCTCGTTTAGCTGAGTGATACCGTTTGCAGCAGATGCCAGATGCAGAGGTGACAGAGTTTTCCAGTTTCAAGGACCTGCATGAGTCACAGATGCTCACACACTCAGTGGAAGACATTAAAGTGCAGCTGTGAGTCTCATCAGTTTGTTTGGTGTAAACTATGTTATCAGGCAGCGTACACAAAGGCTCCGATTCTGAACTTAATAAAGTATAATAACACGCCTCGTAATGAGCAGGCACTTCCTCAGGGCTCTTCATAAATTATGCAAATCTGCAGACGAAAAAGTGCGAAAGCTTAATTGAGATAGTGTGAGGTCGAGAGGGACCAGGGAACATCGCGGCCCCCTTTTCACTTTCATCACCCGAACACGTCGACGGAGCTTCTTTACACATCTCTAAAGCAAGTAACGATAAAGAAACCGGAGCTCCACTCGAACGCTCCTGATTATTTTCAAGTGTTCGCTTTTGACAAGTTGCTGGTGTTTATGTATTCATTCATTTACGGTTTGAAGTTTGGTCAGCGGGTTGAAGAAGTGCAAAGAAAAGCTGATGGCGCATGCTGAGGTGAGTCAAAAGAGGAGCCCTTTACACGAATAAATCTCTGCGTGCCAGGCACGGAGCGAGCGCTCGCAGAAAACTAACAAACACAAGACTTCTGCCTCATTCTTCTGCTCCGCAAGGTCAAAAAGGCTTTGCAGCGCCTGTAGCGGATCTTCAGATTGCAATTGTACACTTTGAAAATATCTCGGCATTCATTCATCAGAGGCGCTGAGATCCAAACAGAGTCAATGAACACTTGAAGTCAACTCACAAGAAGAAAATGCAAGCAGCCGTTTATAGTTCCCCACACTTTACACAGTGAAAAGGCTTCGAGGAACTCTTAAACAGAGTCGAGCTAAATCAAATATATTTCAAGAGCAATTATGTAACTCAAAATGCTGCAGGAAAAACATGAAAACTGGAGTGTATAACAGTGTATTATGAGGGTGTAAGTTTTGTTTCAGCATGAAAGGGGGGACACATATGAAGCAGAGGGTCTGCGGGCATTCTTCCCCCGAAAAATGTTGAGTGTCGAACACGTAATTTCCTGCACCCTGATCACATTTTCTGCATCAATCTATGGTGGAAATGTATTTATTCATAGGAAGGAAAATTCAGACACTGGGTGAAAAGTCAAACTATAAAAATATAATGATGCAGAACGGCTCTCAGGCCTTTTGTATGGCTTTCAAATATTAACCCTTTAAAACCTTAAAGGGTAGTATTTAAGCCTAATAAACCCTGAAATTTACTTAAATTCTTTCAAAAACACAGAAAAAGGTAATGAACAACTTGGCAAGAAATGTCCCGTAAATTGCAAGAAATTTGCAGATTTAGAAAATTATTTTAAAAGAGCTTGAGAAAATTAGTCATAACTAGATTAGCAGCAACATGTATTTTCTCTTTAATCCAAATATGGTGAAACACTTTTTCCTCATGAACCTCCGGCAGTGTTTTATGGACTATAACATTTCCCGACTTTACACCAGCATGAGGGCATTCTTGCATGGACTTTTCCTTTATAATAAATCTAATTTAAGGCCTTAAAAACTTTTTCTAAAAGGATGAGGTCTGTTTGGGGCATGTTGTCTTGCTCCAGGTTTTGGCTCTGTGAGTCAATACGCATATTTTCCTAAGTTTGTCCTTATCTCAGCAGAATTTATGTGTTTAGTTTTATTTTTTTGACGCATATCATGTGTGTATGTCTGACCGCGGGTGCTTGTTAACTGGAGGAATATAATGCAGCTGCCAGTGTCGGTGCTCTCTCTCTGTTTGGATTGACAGCATCTTGCATCAGGTCTAAGTTTCTGCAGGTCTCTTGGGGTTTTGTGTGACTGCACTCTGGTCTCCTTTTATGACAGGTTTCCTTTCGTAAAAATTGTGTTTACCCACATTAGATTTGGGTAGTTTTTTAGCAGGTCTGTCTGTGACAACTTCTAGTTCAAATATATACTCATCTCATTTAAATATGAAGTCGGTAAATGTTTTTCTAAAGAGACATAACATTGTAAATACAGGAAAAAAAGAACATTTTCAGACTGTTTTAGGTAATAGAGAAATCTATCAGATATGTACTGTAATAGAAGTAAAAATAGTGAAATCCTAAACAGTAAAAATACTCAAATTAGGACAGTTTAAAAGAGATTTTGAAGATTTTTTTAGTAATTAAAAAAAAGTATACTATACTATACTAATTAATTACTGATTATTATAACATGGATGACTGAGAACTTCACTAAGATAAGGCTGGTGATATATTTAAAATATTTGTGCACTATTTTTAGAAAAGGGACTTGAATATAATATGATCTATCCACAATATATGTCTCTTAGTAAGGGGTTGCCAGTTTACTCATCAGGCAGGTTTCCATTAACTCTCAAATTGTGCAAATTGAAATTGTTAATATAAAATATGTCTCATGGAAACACGTCAATTTCAGAAAAATATAAGGGGCTGGCCTCTCAATCATGGCTCCATAACACGCTTACGTGGCCTTGGATTGGAAATAATGACGGCTAGTGCGGCGGCTGCAATAGAAATAAAGCTGCTAATGTTTTGAACATCCATCGTCATGGTTACTGGGATGTTATCACCAGAGGAGAAGTTGCATAACATCATTCAGTGGAAACAGTCATCGCAATTAAGTTTTATTGACATTTTGAAAATGTTGCTCAAGTTTTGTGGAAACTTATTATGGAAACCCGCCTAACCACTGACCACTGACAGGGCCAACACTTGTTAGTGGGATCAATTCAGGTTTGTTTTTTTGTCTTTTTATGGGATTTGCTGACAATAAAACTATATTTAGGCTATCAAACTTCACATTTTAGAGCAGATTTGCGTTCACTGTTGACATGAGTACCTAAAATTACCACTAAAATAACTTAATTTTTGCTTGTTATCCCCGGGAACCGTGTCTCAGGATCCTTCTCTCGTTAAAGCTTCCTGAACTCTGACTGAACTTCCACGAGCGTCTTTCATGCAAAGGTTTATCACTGCACCTTTTATTTTTCCCTGCGAGGCGTCCTCGGGCCTTTGCTCGCTCCCTTTGGATTCAAACACACAAAAAAAAACCCTGAAGAACCTTTGAAAATGTCAAATCAAGACGTATCTGCAACGATGGTATCTACGAATGAAACGCAATAATCGTCCCACTGGCTGGAGAATCATTATGAGGGTTTAAATGTTCATAATTCACACACCATAATTGCATTTTGCAGAGGGGCTTTGCTTTCATTACTCCTGTTAAAGCCACATTCGACATGCCTGTGGAACAGAAAAAGGATTTGTACAACTTCTCAATGAAAAGGATATTAACTATTCAGTGGATTTGATGGCTGTTACGCTGTAATGAGCCCAATTTTAGTCTGCAAATTGACAGCTGAAGCATTACTTCTGTCCCAGGCCCGTGTAAATTAATACTGACGGTTCTCAGGACAATGCATTGTTGTATAATGTGACACCTTGTTGAGCAGTGAATTGGATGCTCCCCGAGAATCTAGAGACAGTGATTGTATTAACCCCTTCAGATCGCCCATCAAGTCCAATGGACATAACTTTTAGGAAGTCTAAATCTGTTGCTGCCTTCACGTTTTCCTCAGAAATATCGTATTTAGGAGTTTTGAGCACATGAACGACTCTCAAAAGTAATAATTCCAAGCGAGAAATTGACATATTTCGGTGATTGTATTTAAGTATTTAAACTTTGAACCATTTCTTTCTTTTCTTACTCTTTCCAAAACATGGGAAAAAAGCAATGAGCAACTTGGTAAGAAATGTTTGGCAAAATGCATGATATTGGTAGATTAAGAAAATTAATTTTGAAAAGCCATGGGAAAATCTCCAATGTTAACAAACAAACAGGGAAAAAGTATATTTATAATTATTATGATTACATACTTGAAATGATGTTAAAGAATTGTAATTTTTAAAGCATTTTTAGGTCATTTCCCTGTTTGTTTTCCTCTCTGTTGTGTTAATTTTCAGGTAATTTTCTTTCACTTTTTACTAAATTTGTGAGAATTTTTGGGTCATTTCTTCTTGTGTTGCTCATTGACCTTTTTTTGTGTTTTTGAAAGAAATCAAGCAAATTTGCCCAGTTTTCAAAGGGTTAAGACATCAACTTTTTTATTGATTTGAGTTAATTATTCATGAAAAATAAATAATCTCACATCTCTGGTTACGAGGTTGTGTCCTCGCCGCGTCCTCGTCCTATCAAATAAAGGCAATAAAAATAAATTTAAAAAAATACCTTTTGAAAAAAAAAGCCTGTTAAGAGATTTTATTTTCATTTTAATTATTTGGCGATTTCTGCATTTAGATTCTTCATTCATTGGAATGGACAAAAAAAAACCATGAAAAAAGTATCCAAATTAAAAAAATGCTAATGATTTATAAGTGCATTTAAAATAGAAATCCATCATCACAGTATTTCTCTGTTCTGAAAATAATTGGGTTCTGAACACGTTAAGATGTTCAGCTGCACAGAGCCTAATTTCAGTAGCCAGTAAAGTCATTTATTGAGACTTACAAACAAATGAACAAAAGTAGTACTGTAGTGCCAAGGAAGCAAAGGCATCCCCACCTTCAGGCCCCGCTCACAGTCCGCCTAATGGTGGTTTACATCAAAGCTAATCTGGGAAACAGCTCGTCTCCGACAGCTAACCAGAGCAGCGACCTCTCAGCAAAAATCCCCGCTGCAGAGCCTGAAAAAACGCTGACTTACAGTACATTTAACCGTTATTTAGCACGGCAAGTTGACTAAGAACACAGACTAATTTACTGCATTATGGCCTGCGGGAAAGACACACACACACACACACACACACACACACACACACACACACACACACACACACACACACACACACACACACACACACACACACACACACACACACACACACACACAGCTCGGTGGTGTGTAGTTCTTACACAAATATTGTACTATTAGCCAGCGAGCACTTTTGGGAGGATTTTGCAGCTGGATGTTTAAAAGAAGAGAGCACAGGAGGTTTTTGTTCAAACACAAAGCAACGGCCAGAGAGTGAGTTTTTTTTCTTTAAGACAAAATTTTGTGGTTACAGAACATAGAACAGGAAGTGTTAATCAATAAGTCATCGATCGAGGCTGTCCGACTCGGTCTCGTCCTGCTTGGTTCAAAGTGGTCACAGCGAGGAACCAAAGGAAAACACAAACCTGCTCTAAAGAGGTGGACTGCGGACAGGCCGTCCTGAGAAAAGCATGATGTCGCAAAACATTTTGATACGTTTAACAAATTAAAAAGAGCATTAACCCTTTATAACCCTCTTTATAAACCCTAGGGCGCTATTTTTATTTATTCATTTTATTCATTTTTATTTTCATTTGACCTTATATAAAGTTTTGATTAAAACAAGTTCTGTGTTGGACTTTTTTTGTTTTATTCCAAATTATAAATATTGACAGAAAGATTTTTAGTTTTTATTGTAAATGCATGTTGGTTGTCGCTCTCATTAACTACTAATAATCGGTATCAGTATTGGCCCTCGAAAAACAACATCGGTCAGCTCCTCATAATTATCATGAATTAATTATTATACATAAATTGCAGCTCACTCTTCCTTTCAAAACCGAACCAGCCATGTTTGTCCCTTTAAGGCCACTATAGTCTGACAGATTCATGTATTGTATGTCAGGTGTTTTTTTCTTGTCTGACACTGTGCGGGTGAATTCAAAAACAAAAGGTCCATAAAGGTGGACAGTAAAACTTTGCTGTATTGCAGATGACAAGTGAGCAGCGCTGCAGATCCCTGCAGAGCCGCTCAGACGAGTGTAGCCAAGGCCTCGTAATGAAATAAGAGCTTTTACTGGGAGCTGAGACACCGTTCATCCATATATTTCCGTCCTTTGTGCTTCCTTGTATAAATTGTAGAGGAAAGTGATAGCTGGAGTCTTTGAAAAAACACTCCTGGGGTATTACTTGGAGAATAAAAGAAAATGGTCATATATTGTAAAGGAGGATGTTCGTGTTAAATGCTTTCTTCTTCATTTCTTGTCATGTCGACACAGTATATATATATATATATATATATATATATATATATATATATATATACATATATATATATATATATATATATATATATATATATATATATATATATATATATAGCTTCTTTTTGGTTCTATAGGAGGAGTGATGATCAGCTTACACCCCATGGGCCAAATCTTATATATCACGATATACATCAAATCACTATTTCTGTCGCGCTTAAAGGTTCCTTTTACTCCTCAGTGAGATATGAAGATATCATAGGTTAATTTGGTTTAAATATTTATTTTCTGTCAGACATTGAACATGACAAATATACTGTAGAACAGCATCACCAGCTGGAGGACCTATTCTACTAAAACTCACAGAGGTCCAGTTACTAAAATCTCCTCCCAGCAAAGGTCCGAGCCTCATACCTAAAATCAATATCACGATTAACTGAACATTTTAATATTGATTATGATTAAAGAACAATTATTTTGCTTTTTGCTCTTTTTTGTGGTTTGTTTTTTGCCCTCATAGTTCACTGACACAGTGTCATGTGACCATGGTGTGTTGGAGTGTAAATAAACATATGATTTATATTATTTATTAAACTTTCCAGCATTATATAAAAATGAAAAGCTCCATCTGAAACAAACTTCAGGTAAATTGAAGCACATTGTGCTGATAATAGGCCAACCTCTCCTGACTGCAGGACTCTGACTTCAGCTTCTGTCAAACTTCTGTGCTATTAATCATTTTACTCAGGAACTAAAAACTTTTGAGTCGGCCTACTTCTCCTATAGCTGCCAGCAGCCTGCCGACATTCACAGTTAGAGAAAGGCTGAAAATAAAGTCATGTGTTTGTGGCCCCGGGCCCCCAAAACATTACATCGACACGGAGCGATGCGTCCTGCTGTTTCTAAATAATTTATCCAAAGTCTGATTAAAGCTGAAACTAACACAAAGTCGTCTGCAGACTACTTTCTGTCCGCACTGGAACAGGCTGACGCACATGTCCACGCGCCAGGCAGTCGGACATATCCGCGCGTTGGAGCAGGCTGTCGTACACGCCGCCACGCATTGGAGCAGGCTGTTGGACATGTAATATCATAATGAAAATGTAATTTATTATCATAATTTTAATTCAGCTTACATTTAAGCCACTATTTTCCTGTCCTAAAATCTTCAAAATGTTTTAAAATCCTACAAATGTCCTAAAATCCTCAAAATCCAATAAACTTTCTTTCCTAAAATCCAAGAAATGTCCTGAAATCCTAGAACTGTCCTAAACCCCCCACATACATCCTTAAATCCTAGAAACGTGATAAAGTCGAAGAAATGTCCAAAATATCTAGAAATCTTCGAAGAGTATTAAATTCCTAGAATCATGTATGTGGAGCTGAGACGGGCCCCTGGCTTCCTGTCATTTGGCCCCCAACCAAAGCAGGCTGAGTATCCCTAAAACAGAGTGTGCAACACGTTTTCTTCTCCGCACACAAAAGACTCACGAAACATCACTGACCTAACTGAACCGCTGTTACTACCATCTTCAGTCAAACGTCTCTGGGCCAGAACATCTTTGATCCCAGAGTCTTGTTCGTGATCGGTGCGTTAACGTGTGATCGAGCACCTTCACAGGATTCACGTGGTCACTAGCAACATCTTCCAGTGCTCTCTGTGCGTCTCAGACGAAGAATTATGAAATCGTGCTGGCAAACTACAAAGCCTGCGTGTTCTCAGATACATTAGACACCTCATTAGGCACAAACAGCTGCGGGTCGCCTCCACGTCACGATGCTGCCGAGGCAAATTCATACATTTGTATCAGTAAACAAGGACCTTTCAGTAAAGCTATTGTTCTAGAAAAACACTGTTATTGAATCGGGCGTGTTGCTACTTCATCACAGCGCCAACCAGGCCGGCGCTCGGCTCATTCAACAGGTTTGTGTCAGAACGTCTTAGAGAGGAGATTCACATATGTGAGAGCTCAAACAGCACCACGCTTCAGGGGTAAAGACACTCCTGAAAGAGGTTAAAGGGGTATTTCACTGATTTTACACAGCAAGTTCAGTTTGTTAGTCATGTTTGGTGCGACTGTGAAACAGCTGTTTAATATCTGCGGCTCCGGAGCAGCTTTCTAAGGTCTGACAAAATAGCCCAAAGGGAGAGTGCATTTCAACTAATGGCCACTTCAGGCTCCAAAACACGATCAGTCCCCGTAGACCCACATGTTAAAATGCCCAACTTCACAGCAGAAATAAACATGTTTACAGACCGCTGCAAACCAGACATACCCCCATGTGGTCGTATGCCTCAACACACCAGACAAGCTGAATTTACAGTTTACATCCACGTCTGTGAAAACACGGATGTTTCACACACAGAAGATCTATACAACCAGCGAGTCCAAGTGGATGTTTGTGCCAAAGTTGAGGAAACCCTCTTAAGGCCATCTTCAGATGCTGCTTTCACAAAAATGAGACAGACGAGGTCACACTGACCTTTAAACACCAAATTCAATCAGCTCAGCATTTCATCCAAGTGAACATTTGTGTCAAATTTGAATGAATTCCCTCAAGGTTTTCTTCAGATATAGCGTTAACAAGAATGAGATGAATGTAAGGTCACTGTGACCTTGATATTTGACCACTAAATCTAATTGGTCCATCGCTAAGTCTGCTTGAACGTTTGTGCCAAATTTGAAGAAATTTCCCCTCGGAGTTCTTGAGATATTGCATTCACAAGAGTGAGACAGACGAGGTCACAGTGACCTTGACCTTCGATCTAGGACCATCAAAATCTAATGAAACAATCCTTGTGTCCAGGTGGATGTTTGTGCTAAATCTTAAGAAATTCCCTCATGAGATGTCATGTTCAGAAGAGTGGGTCTGTGGTACATACGGAAAAACATAATGTCTCCAGTCTCAGCTGTTGCTAACAAAAAGGCATAAAAACAAATTCAGTCTCTCGAGCTGATGTCAACATTCGTGACAACTGTACAGAGGTTACATTTTTATGTAACTCACCTGTTCACATGTTATTATGGCTCACAGTGATACATAATTAAGAGCGTGGCCTCTTTGAATGACAAGTGGGTGCTGTCTGTTGACAACGTGCTACTAAGGTAACCCCGTTGGTAAGGTAACATAACCATGGCGTAACATTCACAGAGTACAGGTGTGTATATATATAGACGTATGGACATAGCTGGCATTATTTCAGTGGCTCTAGTTCATCAAAGTAAACTGTAAAGTTTTGTTTGCCTAAAAAAGTCTTGTTCAGCGTTTGGTTTTACTAAAAGACCCTTTAAGGAGACACATTCAGTTTTTTATTGTGGCTATGTCCATTATTTTATACAGTCTATGAGCTATTATGTTTATAATTTTAAAGTTTAAGTTCCCTAAATTTAGAAAAGTGCAGATTACCTGTTTAAAACTGACTCCAACTTGGATTTTAATTTCATAACTGTGATCTTTGGTTCTGTTGGTTTTGTTAATGTTGTACTCACCTAATTCTCCACTGAGATCTTGAAATGTGGCGACGTTCCTGAAAAAGAAAAAAGAAAGTTAAGTTACCTAACATGAACAAAGTCATTTTAACCCTCTGAGACCTGGAGCCATATAACTGTTCTTATACAGCATTCAGCTGCTTACACAAATATTTAACCTTTAAAAATCTGCAAATTGGTGTGATTTCTTTCAAAAATGTTGCATAAAAGGCAATGAGTAACTTGGTAAGACATGATCCATATATTGTAAGAAATAAGTAGATTTAGATTTTTTATTCTTAAAGCTAGGGGTTTTTTCACCTCCTTTTTACTGTTTCCAAGCAGAATTTGAGCCCCCGAGATTTGGATTCGTCAGCAGTATTTCAGCCACCGATTTGCTTTTCCAATGACTTCCAAAAATTTGTATTGTGCCTAAAACTAATCACATTTTCTTCGCAGCGTTGTTGACAAATATAATGTGGTTTACTGAAACTTTCAATGTGAGCATTTTTTCTGGCGATTTGAACTTCAGTGACTATATTTTGACAGGATTTCTGAACAATGGGGTTTGTTTTGGGGATAACAGACTGTTGGGGAAATGGACTTTCAGTTCTACTGGACAGTTTTGGGAGTTTGAGGATTTTCGGCCATGGAAACAATGGGCAGACATGTACAAACCAAATTTTCTCATTTAATTTAGAAGTCTTGTTATGGGAAATCCAATCGTGCATTCCCACATTTTGTCAGTGTAACGCTCCTCTTCTTGTGAATCTCTTAGAAAAGCTCAGTCTGCTTTAGTTTTTCTGAACGCTGATAAAAAAAAAAGCATGTTATTCAAAAAAGCCAAGGTGAGACCCTCAAATCTCCCAAACTATGGTTACACATCAGAGCGAAAGCACTGAGTGTGTTTCATCGTAAAAATAACTGAGCACTGTGGTGGATGATTGTCTTTCCTTTAAGCCACACACTGAAACTTTCTTCTCAAACAAAGGCCGGTCTCTGCTACATTTTTGATTGTGCTTGATTACGGGGATGTTTTATATATGAACTGCGGATGATACAAAAATAATCAACCATTGATTAGTCGGTCGTAAAGAAGTCTATCGGACATGTGAGATTTAATCAATCCAACAATCGGCTGTGCAATGCTGACAAAGTATTTACAATAAGTTTCTTTGAAACCTGAAAAAAAACATTTTCTTTCTAAATAAAAAAAATAAATAAAATAAAAATTCTATTAAAACATATGTATATTTTTTTCTCTGATATAAGAGTTTTTTCTAGTTAAATAAATAAACATAAATGAAGCCTTAATTGTGCTGATGTTGTAAAATCCCTGATATTGACTCTCCATTGAATCTGAAATAATCCAAAAGTATTCAAACCTGTCTTTACTCAGGTCTGTTACTCTGCAGAATATTGTAACTCGTGCCTCCTGCTGTGAATCTTTCTCCTTTGTCGAGGCGATGCTTAGACCTACATTGTCTCATCAAGAAACCCGATGAGCACAGCTTCAAGCTGTGCACTCACATTTATTCTTGTTTCTTTGAGAAAAAGGCCACTTTTTAGGAATTTTTGTAGACTGACATTTTCCTCCACTTACAAAACAGAGACATGAGACTTTCTCATCCTATAAATAACCAAATAAAGCTTCACTTTCTGACTTTCCGTGTAAACATTAAACTTCCCAGATGACTGATGTTTTCTCTTTAAAACAGCAGCAGAGTTTTTTGTCGATAAGCAGCATTTGTCACGACGAGGCCCCAACCTCTGTTAGGATGCCACATAAAGACAGCCGTGCTCGTGGTTGCCGGGCAAGACGGAGCCAAAGAGGATGAATAAATCAATCAGGTGTCACACACACATCAGTGGAGCGCCCACGCGTACATCCACAGCAGTCAGCTCCATTTCCACACACAGACTCGCTTTGGAGATTTGTTAACAGAACAGAGACAGAGAGATGATACACACGAGGACATGCCTTTTTTTATTCAACAGCCTTGCTTTGCAGTCGAATAAAATGAATTCTTTTAACTATTCACTGGCAGATTTCGTGATCTGTGGTATTCTTTTGCAAAATTAAAGAACTCATGACCATGAGATATACTCAAAACACAAAAGTAAAGGAAAAAGTTTCACACTTGCAGACTCAAATCAGCCTGAAGTTTGTAGGATTAATAAACTGTATAATAATATGAAAAAACGCCGTCACCCACTGGTTTGTGGACTCCCATTTTGAAGCCTCAAATGCAGCAATTTGGTTGTTACAATCTTGGATTTCTGAAGCTCGACGTGCTCGTATTCGGGCGACGATATGAAGATAACAAACACCAGCTGCTAGCCTGGTTAGCAGAGTGTATTTACAGCGATGGTTAACTGTGATAATACTAAACCTCATGCTAGTTTTTACTAAAAAAAAAAAGTAAGTAACTCTTTAAGTAACTCTTGGGGACTGTTTGGCACATTTTACACCCTTTTGATTCTTCATTTTTTTTTAAATTTTGTTCATGCATATGTAATACATTTTGGCAAGTTTGTGTTTTTTGTTCAATCTCTCAGCTCCTGCAGTAAGACTAAAATACACTGTGGAAACTAAATAGTTACATTCAGACTGTTAATTGTGAAAAATGCCATTGAAACCCATTCAAGCTGACATTTTTGATCCCACAGCCATCAAAGCAGAAGAAGTCTTGTATTATTTTTGGGTGTTATTCTGGGCTTCTGGCTTGAAATTTGACATTTTTACCATTTTCCAACCGCTAACATCTTTATTTTATTTTTATATATATATATATATATATATATATTTTTTTTTTTTTTTTTTTTTTTACCATATTTGGCATATGGAGAAAATACATACTGTTTCTACTCTACAGTGCACTGTCACAATCACTGTTGCTGAAGATCAACATATAACATATGTAGTATCTTAAAAACATAGTTGCATCCTGACAAAAACCTGGCATTTAAAACTGAAAATTAATAAATATATGATATTCAGTATTAGGACTAATGTTGGTTAAAAAAAAGAACTCAATGAAAGTAGAAGATAATATAAGTGTATAATATTTTTTAAAGCCTGATTCTGACAAGTGCATTTTGTGCGCAGTGTTAAATAAATGAAGAAAAAAAAAGTTATTTCCTGCATTTGTTTTTTGTTTGTTTTCCCTGCTGTACCAAAACAGTACTGTAACTTAAATTTTCTTAACTCTAACAGCCATCCTTCAAAGTAAATGCCTCAGTTTTAAAACCAAATTGTCAGGTTTTCATGTAAATTTGTAATTTTGTCTCTAAAAACACAAACAGTTGTGGTTTATCTTGTTTTACATGTTGTTGTTGTTTCATGTGTACAAGCAGCTGGCGTCCTCGTAAGACCTCCAGTTAGCTGCTGTATCGTGCTGCTTTGAGACGCGTCCTCTCTGCTGTAAGAGGCCAGTGTTGCGAGTGTTTGGATGCAACAACATCCTCTCATGTAATTTTTATTTTCTCTTTACACATTTTGTCAAGAAAACGACATGAAAGCACCTTTCAGGATTTGTGCCCACACCCTGCTTTCAAAAGACTTGGTGTGTCTTTGTGCAGCTGTTAGCGGGAAAAAAAAACACTGCACCATCATTACCAGGCCACATGTTTGTGCTTCTCCTGCTTCCTCTTAGATATTCAGAAACAAACGATCACCTACGGCGTTGTCACCGTGAGAGCGGGCTCTGATCTGGCTCGCCTAACACTCCTGAAGTACTAGCCATCATTAAGTAGCATCGCTCTGACCTGAAGCAGCACCTGATTTTCAGTCCGTAAATCCACATAATGATGTTTTCTTCTCCTCACAAAGAGCTGCTCTGTTGACAAAACGCACATCGTGCATCTTTAATATTTTAGTACCGTTCTGTGCGTGCATCCGGGAAGACATAATAGAAAATCACAGCAGTCACTTCCCTTCTGTGCTTACCGTGTTTTTAGTGAATGGGTGAAATAGTAAGCGTGTGAAAGCAGTCTGTGAGAATAACTTTAGTGTCCTAAATCACACATTTCCTGCTCTCTCCTCCAGCAGGAAAAAAAAAAGTTTACAGCCACTTCACTTCAATTTAGAAACATGAGCTTTAAAGTGAGCATTGTGTGTGAAAGCTGCGAATTCACAGCAGTCAGCTGCTGCGCTGATGTCAAATCTAAAAATGAAAAGCGTTGAGGAGCAGGATGCTGCCAGATGTGATGTCGGTGCATCATCTTAGCTGTGAAATGTTTAAATTAGAATCAAAGATCTGCAGTCAGACACATTTCAGATGTTTTTGTTATAAGAAGAACTTTTGGCATGATGATGGTGATACAGAACGAAGAACAAGGTGATTCATCCTCTGGGGACCTTTTTTTTCCCTTTCAAATTAACCCTTTGAAACCTGAGCAGATTGTTTTGACTTCTCTCTAAAACATCGGGGGGAAACATGTGACAAGAAATGTCCCACAAATTGCAAGAAATTAGTAAAAGGAAATGTCTGGAAAACTATAATTATATTTTATATTTAAAATATGGTAACAGAGAAAATCAAATGAAATATATAAAATTAATACACATATAATTTGTTATTTTAAGAACTTTTTTAAAAACGTTTTTCTTATTTTCAGGTAGTTTTCTGTATTTTATTTTATTTTACAATTTTTTTGGGCCATGTCTTGGTAAGTTGCCATTAGTAACTGGCCATTAATTCAAAGGCTCAAAAAGAAATTATGAGCTAAAATCAGTACTATAGGTCAGTGGTTCCCAGTCTGAGGCCCACAGAGGAACCAGGCCACAGAACTTTTGAGACCACGTAGGGTTGTGCAATATGACGACAGATATCATCTGACGATAAAAAAAAAGCATCTGTCTTTTCATATTATGCTCTAAAGTTTATTTCGTTTACATCTGATAACGCTTTGTGTCCATTTGCCAACGGGGCATCTACACAATGCACGGCGCCAAAAACAAACAAACATGGAGGAGCTGGGAAGCGATACTGTATTTATTTAATATTGTTATATACTTATAATATTTCTATCATAATTTATATTTTATTTTTATTTTAAAACATTAAGAAGGGAAAGAGAAAGCAGAAAAGAAACATATTTTAAAATAAGCTATTTGGTGTTCATTAAAATCAAAGACAATTTGCGGCAAATGTTAATTTGACCCTAAGTAAATTTGAATTTGAAGATATTTTGTTTCGGATCAGGGTGCTGGACAGACGGACAGACGGACAGACGGACAGACAGATATTTGGACATCGACCAACATCACCATCTTCAGAGCAACAAGCAGCTCTAATCTAAATGAAGTGAATGAAGTGGTCAGCTAAAAAGATGACGGTGGTGATACACCTGACTCTACTAAACAGACCGTGAAGGTGAAAGCATTAAGCTGAATTATAAATATTTCAGTTTCTGTCTGCTGAGCGTCTGAGATGTGGAGACTTTCCCCTGCTGGACTATCACAGGAAAAGTAAAAAAAAGTAAGTCTACTTTTCAGCGTCTGACAGCTTGACTGATGCTATCTGATTTGTCTTGATGCAGCGAACCGCACCCACCTGAGACCAAAAGATTGCAGGAAAATGTTGAAAATTATTTGTCACAACCCCGACTTCATGCTCACATGTACTTTTCAGAGTCGTTTTTCATTCCACTCCAGTAAACTCTCAGACGGAGAAAACTGCTGGGTCACCATCACTAATAATTTGGCAGGAGATGGCCCTTCACGAGGACACAGCTCCTTCAAACATCAACAACGTCCTAAAAATAGCATTGATTTCCACCAAACATTTACACGCCATATGTGTGAATAATCTGTGGAACTGCTGCGGGTGATAGTTGGAGATATAGAGGCAATTACACAGTAATAGATTCAATCTCAGGCCAAGAGAAACATAATTGGAGAGGGAGCTCTCGCCTACGGGCCAGAATATTGTATATTGTCACTGTGATTATAGGCACTTGGCACAGCGTGGTGCTGTTAGCAATTTAAAATCAGCACAAGAATTGCTGACATTAAATAGAACGCTTTAGATCATGGCTTTGATTGCGCTGTAACGTTTGTGTCAATTTCAAAACACCCTATTTGTTTTCCTGCCCGGCCAGTTGACTGTGATAAAAAGGAAATAGCAATCCACACTGTGGTGCTGCTGTGTGTGCACCAAATGCAAATGTGATACACTGAATGGATACCAGAGAGAAAATGAGGTATTCAAAGCATACAGAGAGGGTTCTGCTACATTTCACATTTACATGCCAAGCATTTAACGGATGCTGTTATTCAGAGGCTCTTAATGATAAAACTAGAATCACCGCCTCGCTGTTGAACTTACAGTTTACATCCATGTCTGTGAAAACATGACAGCTTCACACATTTTCAACACCGCAGCAAAGAAGATCTCTACAACCAGCACAATTTAAAGATTAGTATCACTAATGTAGCATTCGCCCAAACGTCTCCCCTTCTGTTCTCTGAGGTATAACATTCAGTAACGGACAGAAAAGTGTTTTCGCTGAACATTATGATGTCAAAGTGAAATTGATCTTCAGCTTTTTAGATATAAAATCATCATTACGTCATGACTTTATCCTAATAGACATTTGTGTGAAAATCTGTCATAATCCGCGTATGAATTCTTGAGTTATGGCCAAAAAGAGTTTTGTGAGTTCACAGCAACCCTCACCTTTGACCACCAAATTCTAATCAGTTCATCCTTGAGTCAAAGTGGATGTTTGTGTCAAATTTGAAGCAATTTCCTCATGGCCTTCTTATTTTATCTTGTTCACAAGAATGAGATGGATTCATATTCACAGTGACCACCAATTCTTGAAGTGTTCTTGTGTTCTTGAAATTTCGCCTTCACAAGAATGAGACAAATGAGGTCACAGTGACCTTGACCTTTGACCTATGACCACCAACATTTAAATCAGTTCATGTTTTACTTCCATGTGGACGTTTGTGCCAAATCTTCTCAAGGCATTTTTGACACATCAGGCTCACAACAATGAGGGCGGATAGATGGACGGACAGACCTGAAACATACTGCTGTGTCCTGCACGGATGCATAAAAACATCAGTATTACAAACCTGTGAAGGAAAAGACAGAATGCTGCGGAAACACAGATCTGCATACAGTGTTTCTGTCCCTGGAGAGATTTTCTATAAGACAGCAGAGAGACAGCAGAGGGATCAGGAGCAGGTGAGCGGGGATGTCCAGTGAAAGTGAGGAGGATATGGCAGAGAGCAGACAGAGGTCAGAAGGTTTTTTTACACAGCGGGGTCAAGACACGGTGGAATAATGAGCATGAAGCCAAAGACAAAAGTGCACAAAGTGCTGCCGCCATATGACACACGTCAACACACTCGTGCTTGTTATTTTCTCCACGCTGCGAGTTCTGACTCCAGCAGTCGTGAGGTTTGAACCACCTGTGGATTCTTTTCCTCCGACATTTATTCTTATTCCTCGTCTGCAGCGGACGTGTAGTGTAAACAGTGTGTCAGTCGTCGATCTGGCAGCTGTGCATTCAGAAGCATTTTGATGGCGCTCACAGCACCGTGCACCACTTGTGTCGTTAAGCAATTAAGTGGAGAGAAAAAAAACTGACTTGAGGCCTAAAAAGCCACTTCAAGTTGCATTCATGCATATTGAAGTGTAGCTTCATTTTGGGATGAGCACACAGTGACAGATGGGAGTGGTTCCAGATGGGCTCCACTTTACACATGAGGGACGTTGATGCCCTAAAGATCCGCAGCTCACAGCCTCCTCTGGCCAAAGTCCAGTCTGGATATGAAATACAGACAGGTTTGAAAATGTGACAGAAGGAAATAAATGTTTGCATAATGATACGACTGTGTAGCAATCAGGCACTTAAGTGCCGCTCAGTCTTTACAGAGTTACGACTGGCCTGTCTGGTTGAAAGTATACCTGTATTTCACTGCACGAAGGTGAGAGGCAAAGTTTCTCACACATTCATGGCGGCCCATCGCGATTAAAACATCTGCTGCCACAAGTAGATTTTGTATTTTTGGAGCTAGACCGTTCACTGGCGACACTGTTGAAATATATTCACCTTTTGATCATGCATTACATCACAATCTTGCACCGCAGTCCATTTTAATACTTTTGTTCATCGTGCTGGGTCTAAACGTTTGCTTTCACTTGCAGCTGCTGCTCTGAGCATCCATTGAACTGATCTGATCAGCTCTGAACAGGTCTGCAGATCAGTTATTCACCCCCCAGTGGCAAACTTTACCTCTGCAGTTAATCCGTTTATTGGTCCACGACACTCTAATACCAAACCTGACCATCATGCCACGAACCCCACGCAGTCTTTTTTCCTGAAGTTATGAAATATCGCAAAAATCAGATGTATAATGTCTTCCAAAGATCTTGTGTTATTTATACACACTTTCATTTTTTTCCCTGTTTAGATCATAGATTCCCTTTTTACTTGACTCAGTCAAATTGCTCTGAATTGTTTACAGCTGGTTCAAAAACGCAGCTGCAAGACTACTGACCGTGCAGACCCCTTCCAACAACATGCAGAAAGACGATTCATTTTGGCATCTCTCCACAGACTATTGTTCTACATGTTGTCCCCCAAAGCACTCTGCTAGTGTGGCACGGATTCTGCTCAGCACTTCTGTCACTCTGGATTTGACGTAGCTGTCGTGCGTTACATTGCGAGGGATGCACTTTGAAATCAGATTTAAGCGTCTAGGGTCCAGACTGAAAGCGGGTTTCAATTAACCCTCAAACTGTGCAAACTGAAACAGCAAATATAAAATACACCTTGTCGAAACATGTCAATTAAAAAAAAAAAAAAGGCTAATTATTGCAAAAAGGTTTTCATGCTCATATGAAGTGGTATTTCTGGTGATTCAATTAGCCATATGTGGTAAAACTGCAGTGGACATACTTTTTTGTGTTTTCTAGGTCACATGATGCTATGGCTATGTAGGAACTGACTCCCTCGTGATGCAGCAGGAGCTACAAGAGCTGTTATAGCATCACATAACTGAGAAAGTTCAGCAGATCATCTAGAAGTTTTGAATCCACAATTCCTCTGTGAAATCGTGAACTATCATCTCCCAGAAATCCCTCATACGTGGCTGCTCCCACATATAAGGGGCTTGTCTTTTCATCATGGCTCCATAACACGCCTACATGGCCTTGGATTGGAAATAATGACGGCTAGTGCGGTGGCTGGAATTAAAAATAAAGCTGCTTATGTTTTGAACATCCATCGCCATGGTTACTAGGATGTTATCACCAGAGGAAAAGTCACATAACATCACTCAGTGGAAACACAGTCATCTCCCAATTTTGTTTTAGTTTCGCTCAAATGTGTAAAAGAAACCTGCCCACAGGTAAATCTACTGTGTAGAACTCAGTTTGGAATCACATCTCATACGTCCTCCAAATATGGTTCGGATCTGATTTGCAAAAATCACATTTCAAGTCATTATTTTTGCTGCCTGGACTTCCTAAAATCAATCTAGATACAGTCTTGATATAATAAAAGATGGATTTTGCCTGGCAGTTTTAGTGGGGAACAGCGAGAAAAAATAAATTTTGGTTCTCCACAGCTCTCCTGCAAGTAACAGAGAAAACATGGATCTCATCCTTTTCTAAACACTGACTGAGATAACAAGGTGCAAAAGTTGACACTGGATCTATTCTTGCACAAAAAATGGAAGTAAATCGCACTCTTTCATGCTCTGATTTTTCTGCAATGAAAGAAGCCGGCGGGCCACACAGTGTGCAGCGTCGCATATTGTGAGAGAGCAGCAGTGTGACAATCGGTGAGCAGTGTGCAGGCAACATGGCCACAGGACCGGCATGCACACAGCCGCAGGACGCTTGTTTCCCAGAGTTCACGGCGGCGTGCGGCGAGGAGGGGACAGACATGACAGACTGCAGAGGAGGGGAAGGAGAACAGATGGATGTGCATTGTCCTTGTGTTTGAGGTTGCCTTTCCTCACGGCTATGCAGCACTCAGCGTACAGTACACACACACACACACACACACACACACACACACACATTTAGAGCATGAATGGGCATCATTAACCTAAATTACAATGTTTTTTAGAAGTGATTGGCCAGCAGCAGGACAGCTGGTCAACATCAGAACAACCCGCTGAGAATCTCAGTCTAATACTAACACTTAACATGTGTTCACATGAACTGTTGCATTATGGGCACATTGCTCCATCGCTGAAGCGCGCAGCAGCACGATACCAATAAAAAAAACAAACAAAGCACACGTTAATTGCTGTTCAGGTCAATCTGTCTTTTGTTTGTGTTTGTTGTGCCTCCAGAAATCTCAAAATGTGTGTATATGCGTGTGTGTGTGTTTGTGTGTGTGTATATGTGTGTGTGTGTGTGTGTGTGTGTGTGTGTGTGTGTGTGTGTATATGCGTGTGTGCGTGCGTGTGGGCTGACGGGGAAGGTGGGGGTGCAGTTTATGCAGTTTTCCTGATTGGTGGCTGCAGAGTGCCAGAACACTGTGGTGTGAAAGAACATTCCCTTGTGAGAAAATTGCAGCCTTATGGCGAGCTCACAGTGGAAAAATGTTACATTTCAGATACTTACTGTTTATATTAAATTCATGTTTTACTTACACAGCCTTGATTCCAGCACTATAGTTCATAAGAGTGACATTGGTGTTACATTAGAGACAAAACATGACTCTAACACAGCGGCAAAAACCGAGCATAACGCGTTATTTAACCTCATGATCAGTTTAGATTTTCCCTTCAGCTTTTGTTGGATCCTTGTCTGATTCATGAGTCAAAATTATCAAAAAATTAAGACTGAAATATGCCAGGTCCCAGCTTCTGAAATGTTAGAAAGTTTGACTTTTCTCTGATTTACATTCAGTGCAAACAGTTTGAACAGGTGCTGTTCTGTTGTAATGTGTTATTCAAACAACATCCTCCAAAATTATCATTACATCAAATCAACACCTGTCTTAAACACTTTCAACAACAAAAACTGATCATTAACGTTCATGAAGTTGGAGTTGTTAGTTGCAGGACTTTTATAATAGACTGTATTAGTTTTATTATATTTTGTACTTAATAAACAGTTGAGTAAATGACTGGAAACTAAATTTGGGGGTTTCTGACTGCCGAATAAAACAACTGATTTCAATACATCACCTTGGGCTCAGGGAAACTATAACGTTGATACGACGTTGATATGAAGAAGCTGCCAGCGAGAGCTGCAAAATCTCACGTCTGTCTTTTAACAGGATGCTTTGTTGTTACTGTTAGAAACACACATCCTACCTGAAACCCTAAATTAATGCAAAATTAGTTAGTGAAACCAAACACTGACTTGGTGGAAAAATCATGATTCGCTCTTAACACTTAGGGACTGTTTAGTGCATTTTATGAACTTTTCGTTGTTTTTTTTTTTTGGCTGTGTTCATGCATATGGCATACATTTTAGCAAGATTGTGTATTTTTGTTTAATGTAATCTAATGTGATTTACAGCCCCTGCAATTAGTCTAAAATACACGTTGTTAATAAAACTGTTACATTCAGACTGTTGCCTGCAAAAAATGCTCCATTAAAACCCATTCAGACTGACGTTTTTGATCCCACAGCCATCAGAGCCGAAAAACACGCCTTATATTATTTCTGGGTGTCATTCTGGGCTTTTGACTTGGAATTTGTCATTTTTACTATTTTCCACCTTTGATCCTTCCATATTTGACATATGGATGAAATACATGCTATTTCCACTGGGTGACCTCACAATCGATGTTGCTGCAAATCATTGACATATGCCAGCCTGTGATAATCAAAAAATTCTACTTACATGTAGTATATTGAAAATAATTCATTTATTGTGTTTATTTTTTCATCTAAAAACATAGTGGCATCATGACAAAAACCTAAGGGAGTCCAATTCTGAAAATGAATGAATATTTGATATTTATGATTAGGACTGATGTTAATAAAAAAGAATATATTCAATGAAAGCAGAAAATACTATTAGGAATAACAAAAAGCGTATTTTGTGCCCAGAGCGATACGAGTGTGTGTAATATTAAAGCAGGTCCTAAGGGTTAATGAATTAAAATTATTTTACCCACCTGTGGCTCATATCAGGTTTTTTTGTATCATACTAACCCTGGCTACACTGATGGAAACTAGACTGTATTTTCGGGGTGTTTACCTTTATAATGATGTGATTCTGAGTGCATTTTTGGAAAATATACAGTACCTGCCCTGAAAACAAAAACGCTCTTGCCTCAGTTAGCCGTGTTTACAATTCCCGCAGCGTTTAAACAAAATGACACAATGCTATTCGATACCAGATTAGAGCGCTTTTTTAAGACGAACACATTTCCAGTGAAGTTATTTCCATGCAGGCTGCAGCCCGGAGGGGTCGTCTGTCTGTCTAGATGGAGATAAATGGCCAGAGTAGCCCACAGAGAGGCGGGCTGCCGACTGATAAAGGCTGTGTTTGGGATGAAGCTCGCCTGCTAGTGTTTACTGCAATTGTCCTGTAATCACCAGCTTTCCGGGGGGAAGGAGAGGTCTCCTGCCGAGCTGCACCTGGACCCTGTTCTGGACCGATTATACCGGCGGTGGAGGAGAGTCCCGTCCCGAACAGAGTCCGATCAAAACACGCCAGAAAGCCAGTGGAGGAAAGAGGACGGCGGTTAAAAGTGGAAGTGTATTAAGAAGAGGACAAACTCAACACAAATGTATAAAGTGTTTATGAGAGAAAGAAGTGGAGAGATTAAAGAAAACATACTTTAATAAAAGAAAAGATATAAATGTGTTTATGTACGAGGCAGAAAACAAGCGCGGACGGACAGAAATTGACAGCATAATTGGAGGTGCTCCACGTTGCAATTTAACATCAATAAATCATTACAAGAAATAATTTGAGGTGTCAGAATAATTACAGTAAACAAACAGGTCTATCATGAGGAGAATTAGCAGCCTTTAACAGCCTGGGCTTCACCTCGTGTGCACCGGGGTTAACTCTGACAGGAAATGTTTTCACAGGAAATAAACGGTAGGAGGGTGCTGCTGTTCACAGTCTCTCACTTTGGATCTATATTATATATATATATATTTTATACATATACATACCAGATTAGAATACTTTCTCTCAGTAAAGCCAAAAAGAAAATAATTTGTCCGTCCTGAAATAAAAGTCGCTGAAATTGTATTTGTGACACGGGAACCTGCGTACCTTATATATTTGGTTTGTTTAAGTTATTTAAGTGGAGCTTATTTTCAAAATGAATAATTTTGTGTTTTTCACGAAATGCTGGGAAGAAAAGTATGTTAGGGCCCGCTTTATTATTACACACACTCGTATCACTCTGAACACAAAATGTACTTTTCAAAATCATACTATAAAAAATATTATACATTAAATTGATTTTCTACTTTCATTGAGTTAATTATTTTAATAAACATCAGTCCTAATTATAAATATCAAATATTCATTAATTTTCAGAATTCTAACCCTTTAAATGCCAAGTTTTTGTCATGATGGCACTATGTTTTGAGATGAAAAAAAAAACACTCAAAAAAATGAATTATTTTCAATATACTAAATGTAAAGTTGATTTTTTTGGATGATCACAGTCTGGGATATGACAATGATTTGAGGCAGCACTGATAGTGACAGTGCACCTAGCATAGCAATTTTGATTTTTTTTTCAAGGTCAGGTATGTATTTTTGTTTCTCACAGGTCACAGTGACCCTGCAAATTTGGCACAAACGTCCACTTGGACTCAAGAATGAACTGATTAAAATCTGATGGTCAAAGGTTAAAGTCACAGAGTCCTCATACAACACGTTTTTGGCCATAACTCAAAATAAATAATAAAAACGAAAATGGAACGAAAAATGGAAAAAATGTTTTAACAGAAAAACACAGAAATTACTTAATTTTGCAACATAATTTTAAATATTTTATTTTGATAATTCTGCTAGATATTGTCACTGGCTTAAAAAAAATCATATATCAACTAATTTCTTGCACTTTGTAAAATAATTATTACCAATTTCCTCAGCGTTTAAAGGTTTAAATACTTGTGAAAGGCATTTGAAAGCAGCACAAGAAAAATGATATTGTTCCGGTTTCAAATGATTAATAGGTACATTATCACGACCTCCTCCTCAGACGTCTCCTAATTTGTTGTTGTCAAAAAGTTTTAACTCTCTAGTGTCATCAAATAACCGTATCGATGCCAAGATAAAGGACGCATTGACGTACGTGGGCAGTGTCAGTAACAAAGCTTGAAATGAACAGATTTTGAAATTAATCAATTTTCATACACAAATGGAGCAGAAATGAGCTTTAAGAGTCTGCCCCCATGACGGCTGCTCTGTGACACTTCTCAGTTTAGCATGTCAGCGTTTTCTAATTAACACTTGACAAAAAGTACAGATGAGGATTGTGGGGAAGTCACAAATCAAAGTATTAGACAAATTAAAATCTTTATCTGATGGTGGCACCAGAGGAAAAGTCAGTAGGCTTCCTTGTCTAAGTACCATTAATGTTCATACAACATTTCATCTTAATTAATTTGATAATTGTAGAGATATTTAAATCCGAAGCAAAGTGGTATATGTGAAACCAACAAAAACAAACAACCTATAACGACAGTCACGAGCCACGCCGCCTGCGAGGCTGAAAATGCAAATGTGACGCATTTGATGAATTTGGTATACAGGCTGAATCACGACTCTGTTAATTAAGTTTCTCAGAGAGGAGAAAATGGACATTTATGTGAAAATGTCACAGATTATTAGTTTAACATATTAATTGAGAGAGGCGGTGTGTTGTAGAAATGGTGAGACAGAGAAAGAGGAGAATGGAGGGGAGAGTGTTATATTACACAGTGAATAACAAAGAAGGACGGCGAGGACGGAGAAATTGGAAAAACCAACAGAGAGCAGGTGTTTAGAGAGAGAAAAATGGAGAGCGGAGGACGAGATCGGCAAATAGAGAGTATATGAGCACACAGTGCACACGAGGAAGGACAAGAGAGGGAAATAAGAGAGGGACGGGACAAAAATAAAGTTCAGAAAATTTTGATTATTGAAACCCACATACATACAACACATTAACACCTTTCCATCGATGTATTTGTTTCATCTGAATATTCAGCTTGTGCATGAAGGCAACAACACAGTAAAGTTTGGGTCGATATGACGAGTTTTCTCTGAGCGCGAGTTTTTTTCCGGATGAAACACTGGAAGGAGACAGTACAAGGACAGTAAGTTTGCAGACAGTGCCGCAGGTAAGTGAACTTTGTGAGAGTGAGGCGAACTTCAGATGAGCTCTGGCTCTGCATTGCATGAACTGGAAAATAAAACAATACCCACAGCACTGGATTTTGGACTGGCATTTTTAAGCCGCGCTGGCGGCGTGGCTCTAGGGATGAAACTGTTTGTTGGTACGTCGGCTGCTTCACCACTATGTTGCAGAATGAAATCCATCTCAAAAACTGTTGGATGGATTGCCATCAAAATCAGATAACGGCAAAGTCGTGCGTCTACGCTGCTGGATATGTACAAGAAGAAGGAGTCGTGGTGACGAGATGAGAGACAGAAATGGTCCTTAACAAGTACAGTCCATTTAAGTGTGGCTTCATTTTATGTAGAAAGATGAAAACAGTGCTGCTTGTTTGTAAGTAAAAGTAGAAACATTAGCAATATGCCAAAAAATCCCTCTACGACGGACGGCGGAAAGACAGACACACACACACAGAGTATACTGCCACGTTAGGAGTTATGCAGTTCAAATATGCACGCAGCCTATTTTTTTTTATTTAAAGTCTCTGGAAACGTGGCTTGAAATAGTAAGAATGCACATATTATATCAAAGTTGAGTGTTTCATTAAGTATCTACAAAAATCTGAGTGAAAATAAATGTTCCCAACTGTTAGATAGAGTTAAAAACATCTCATTTTGAGGATAAAAGCTTTTCTCCAGACTGTGGACAGATTTTGATTTGCACCTCCTTCAATCCCACCTTTATCAACTGTCTTTCGTCTCCACGACGACAACCATGGAGCAAAGCAGAGTCAGCGTGGTACAGCTCTATCTGTCCCAGTCCTCTGACCGTGGCTGCAACACCCCCCCTCTTACCCCCCCATGCCTAAATTAGGCTAAAACATTTGGGATACGGCTGCTGCCATCTCGCTGCTGCTAACATTCGGAGCCAGAGTCTGCGCAGTAGCTACCTCCATGTTGGGGGAGTTCCCGCCAAAACACCCGTCCGACCATTTGTGAGCAGTCAAACTGAATGTGAGTGCACGCGTTGGCTGTCACAGCTGTCAATCAAATCGGAAAATCCACCTTTTCAGAATTAAATAACTCATTAAAACTGAACTTTTCATAAAAAACAAACAACTGAACAAACATCAGGATGATGAGATCTTCAGTGACAAAACCATCTTTGGGAAAAATTCATTCGGCATGTCCTTAGAGTTTTTAGTTTGACATATGTCCCATTCAGTAACATGAAGGGGGCGGGACTTATGACCTATACTGCAGACGGACACCAGGGGGCGATCAAGATTGAAGAGCTACACTTCTGGGGGAGCTGTCATGTTGTCCATCTTTATATATAGTCTAAAGATTCATTCTTCCAAGACTGGGAGGGGACAGGATTTTTTTACTGTGTTTTTTTGGAGAGGTGGAATGGGACAGGAGTGAAAATCCACTCCCACATCACCCTCTAACTGCCACAACACGATGTTTTACTCAGTTTTTAAAACGATGCAAAAATAGAGTCAGTGTGCAAAGGTCTTTAGTCTTGCAGTTTTCTAAACTGTCTTTAATCATAGAAATAATCTATTAATTAACAGAGGATGAGAGCTCTCATTAGCTGAGGCCCTAATATGAAAGACGGGAAATAACTAGATCAGAAAGCAGACAGACCCCCTCCTGCTCCAATCAGTCGTGATGCACAAATCAGAATTACGATCAGAACAACAATCCTACAACGTGGCCGCCATGTCAGCTCTGGAAAGATGACAATAAAAAAGAGCAGGATAGTTTAGTGTGTGTGTGAGTGTGTCCTCACCCTTATGCATAAAGGACTACAGTGAAAGGTTGTTAATACCGAAACCATTTTCAGAATTGCATCTCATGTGATGGATGAGGTTGTCAAAACTAAAATTTATAGCTGGAAATATAAGTGTCTGGGAGGCGTGTGTGTGGTGTGGGAGTGGCTGTTTATCCGCTACAGTTCATCTCTGACAGGTTACATTTTTCGCCCTCAGTCTTCCCGTTTCGTCAACGTGTTGAGACGATCACGTGATCCTGGTGCTTCTGTTACACCGTCAAAGGAACAACTCGAGACGTAAAGCTAATTGCCTCTGATGGTGCCGCTCTGACAGCGCCTGTCCTCCGAAAACTGAAGGAGCCGCGTGATCTGTGACATCTGCTAAATCTGTGGAAAGTTCATGTAATTGTGCTCCACTCTGTAGTGCACCCCGGGGACTGGCTCCGCAGGGCCCTTCGGAGGGGGCCGAGAGGTGCTGAAAGAGGAGAGAGGGTTTCTTTGGAGGAGAAAAGAGGAAATTGTGCCATAACTGATGAGACGAAAGGGCTTTAGCTAAGAGCTGGAATAAAAGGTAATTGCTGCAGACAGAAAGGAAGAGAAAAAGTGCGAGGAAGAACACGCAAATCAAGGAAATGCTCCGAAGACGGAGCTGAAAACTAATATTTCCACAATGCACATCTACACTTAACGTCGATATTTTGAGGGTTTTATTGCTCTGGCTGTCAGCGCCGCATGTGGCCTCCCGGTTCACCTAATTAGGTTCCACTTGATATCCTGCAAGCGTGAACCAAAGGACTCGGACTCTGTAAGGTCCTTCGGAGCGGGCCAAGAGGTACGGGGAGCGTAGTGAAGGTGCGCAGCAGGAGGCCCAATAAAGAGGAGGAAGGGAGGCTGTTGATGTGAGACAGAAACAGGGCGAGGAAGCACAGAAGAATATACAGAGCCTCTTTTCTGGTACAGAATGCTCCCACCTACCAGCTTTTTTTGAATAATCAAAGTTTTATAAGTTTTTTTAACCTTTAGAAATCTAAACAACCTAAATTAGCAACTTAGCAAGAAATGACCCAAGAAAATAAGTAAGGAATTAGTAAAAGTTTTAAAAAAAAATCCTTAAAATCATCTAAATAAATGAATACATCTTATATAATATAATAATTAACGTAAAATAATTTTAATTAAAAATTCTAATTATTTCAAATGCAGTTTTCTGGACCTTTTCCCTATTATATATGTATATTCCTATATAGGCCATTTGTCTTTTTACCTTTTACTAATTTCTTGCAAAAAAAACAAACTTATGAATAAACAAACAATATGACACAATTTTAAATAAATTCCAATTATTAAATTCATTAATTAATTATTTTTCCTAATTTTTTTTCTCTTTTCTCATTCAGACAATTTGTCTCTTCATCTTTTACTAATTTCTTGCAAAAACAAAATTGTAAGAAAAAATTAACATAATTTTAAATAAAAGATTCTAATACTTAAAAATGTAGTTTCATGGGCATATTTCCCTGTGTTTTATAGAACTTTCTACCACTTTTTTGCATCCTTTAGAAAGGTACCAAACCAATTTTCTCAGGTTTCAAAGGTTTTAAAAGCCTGAAAGGTGTCTGCAGCACAAACAAACTGATGTTGACCCAGTTTCAAAGGGTTAAAAAACCCTAAATACAAATATCCCAAAGTTTGCAGCCTAGAAACATTGCGACCACGACAAAGTAAGAAGAAAATACGAAGATACAGGCAGATAAATACACCGCGACACACTTCTGGTGGGTCATAAGAAGAGTCTATATGCTGTTTTTTAGAAAAACCTGCAGAGTGCATCTTGAAGGAGTTCCTGAATCCACAAAAAGCTCAAAGCAGACCGGCTGCTCTTTCACAGTAAGAGCTTGTGGACGTGGTCGGCCTCAGATCAGGATGCTTTCTGCAGGAATTCCAGGTGTGTCCAACAGGGAGGAGACCCTCGGGCTGACCCACAACACTCAGGAGGGATTATATAATCCACATGGCCTGGGAAACTCTCAGGATCCCCAAGGAGGAGGTGGAGAACATGTGGCCTACCTTGCTTAGCTCGCTAAAAATGCAACGCAGAGAAGCAGCAGAGGAAGGCGGCGGCATCTCCAGACTTTTCTTACTGGGTGACCAAAGTGGGGCACTGAATTAAGCCTCCTGCAGACCCTCATATTTTTGCAATCTTATAAGTTTAGTGCAGCTACACTCTGCAGCACGAATCTTAATAAACTCGGTTACAAAATCAAGTTTGATGTATGCAGACTGTACGATGACATCACCTGCTGAATCACAGGCTAAGACGTACATCTATCGATGTCAAGACACAAGAACAAAACGCCCTCAGTGTGCGTCATCCATCGACACTGCTGTGGTGGTGAGAGAAAAATGTAAAAGACATCGAGCCCTCGCTATAGCGGCATTTATGTGTGTCGAAAAAGTCAGAATAAGAGGACGAAGAGGAGGAGGATGTGGACGCAGTCGTGGCTGAGAAAAAAGGCCAACTTGGCACGCCAGTTTTGCAAAAAGAGCTCAAAGTATTTATCAGCATCTATTAGTATTTAGCAGAATCGCAGGGATCAGTGCGTCATTTCATGCTGCATTTCAAAATATCGCCATCTTTCTTTAACGATGGTCACTATTTTTGTCTCTGTTACCCACGCCATATTTAATCACTAACACTGCACTGACTTACTTTCCTGTTAATATTTTAGTTTAAAAGATAAACTGACCGACCAATCACAGCTCAACAGAGTAACACCACACCACTGAACATACAGCCTCCATACTTAATTGTTCCTCCAAGAGTAAATAGTAAAGTAGCAATAAGACCATCCCGATGGTTGGGATTCGACAAAAAAGAGGCCTATGGTTAGGTGTCGGAAAAAAACCTGACATCCACACAGAAGTGAACCGCAGACTCCCGCTCTAAAGCACTCTGAGCGCTCTCGCACACCTTATATCACGTTGTCACCTGCAGCGTTATTATCTGACACTGTCCTTCAGTGCTTCATGTGCACGTGACCTGTGCCGTCCATCCGCGTTCTCAAGTCATCTGTGCGTGTTGTATGTGGACGTCCACATGCAACACGCCAGGCCACTGTTGGTGGCGGAAGATGGCTTTTGGCGTCACACTTGTACGCCGAAAGCACTGACAGAGCGGATGTATTTACGAGATTTTAAGAACGGGCTGAAAATTCAGCTTATTCGTCAAACAGTTTAAACTGACGGGGCAGATAGCCAATCAGACTTCAGGGATGGCGCGTGCGACCTGAGGCCACTTCTTTGAAACACCCCTGGAGGACGGGAGGACAGGTGGATGGATATAAACTTCAAATTTGTGCATTTTTTTGGTGACATATTTATCAAAGTCGTTGCACACTGGCTTTTACATTTCATGAGATCAAACTGCATTTGTTGTTGTCATCTAATTAGGTTCCACTCGATATCTTGAAAGCATGACATGAAAAGAAATCCTCTCAGGGCCTTCGGAGGGGGCCAGGAGGTATGAAGATGTAGGTGGAGGTGTCAAGCAGGGAGGCAAGTAAAGACGTAACCACTGAAAGAAAGAAAGCAGCGGAAACAAACCGCGCGTTCACATAAATATCACGCCGCACATGAACTCTAACAGAACATTGACATCTTGCTGTCACGCTGAACGATGGTCCCGCTCTCTCCATTGTGAGTTCTTGCTGCATTTGTTTACACTTCCCCTGCCGTCTAATTGTGCTCGACTCTCTGCGAGGCGGCACACAGGAGACCGACTCCTCGGGGTCCTTCAGAGAGAAACCCGGAGGTTCTGAGCGAGATGGAAAGCGGAGCTGCTTTGGAGGGAGCAGAGACAGACGAGGAGGGAGGGAAGGGTTACTGCTGAAGTGAAGGAGCTTTAGCAAAGAGCTGCAAAGCATATAATTGCCTCGGCCAGAAAGAGAGATGAAGAGGAGGAGGAAAGTGTGAGAGAAAGTGGAGAAAAGACAGGTCACGGTCGCTTGGCGCATGAGTGAATTTGTATTTGCAGAGTGATATGTCATTAATATGTTTTTCAATGTCCCTTTGCTCTGCGTGTGAAGCCCCCCATGCATTTGTTGGTGTCACAGGCTTCGTCTAATTAAGTTCCACTCGATATATCCTGCAAGTGACGGACTCCACTGGGTCCTTTGGAGGAGGCCAAGTGGGATAACGGGAGGGAGGGGGTCCCTGCCTCCGAAAAAGGAAAAGCCTTTAGTTAAGAGGAGGGAAAGCATATAATTGCCTCAGACGGACAGAACGAAGGAGAAAAAGACAGAAATAGGACAGAAAGGAGGGTAAAGGTTGGGAGGAGATAAGGACGAAATTAAAGGGATAGTTTGAGATTTTTTAAAAGGGGCTGTATGAGACACTTATCTAAAGTCAGGGTATTACATACGGCAGAAACAGACGGGACTCGCACCCCAGAGCTCAGCATGACACTGCTGTGGAGGGGGGTGGACAACAAAACCTATTTCAGCTGATTTCAAAGAAGCATACTTAAAAAAAATCAATATCTATGTCAGCGATACTAAACGAGCTTTGCTGGGAGGCAACTTTTGACAAATGACGGAAGACCAGGGCCAATCGCAGCAGCCCCAGACATGTTTTTAGGATTTTAGAACATTTTAAGGAGTTTAAGATGTTTCTAGGATTTAAGCACAATTCTAGGATTTTAGGACATTTCTAGGATTTAAAGACATTTCTAGGATATTTTGGACAATTTCAGGATTGTATGATGTTTTCTGATTTTAGGACACTAATTGATTTAGAAAATTATTTTTTTAAAAATTAGGGAAAAAGGTCAAGGGTAAAAAGAAAAAAGCTCGTGAAAAAATACATTTATAATTTCCACAATTACAGACTCAAAATTATGTTACAGAATTTTTAGAACTTTTTCTTTCTCCTTTTTCTTATTTCCTTCTCTCATTTTCAGGAAATTTTCTTGTACTTTTTACAAATTTCTTGCTAATTTGGGGGTATTTTTATCTGTTGCTCATTGCCTCCTTCCCAAGCCAATTTTCTCAGGTTTCAAAGCGTTAAAGAAAGAGAGATTAAGTGTATTTATTAAACCCAGAGGATAAAGTGATTGTGAGAGAAAAGAGGAGAAAGATAGAGATAAAGACAGATACAAGGAAGAAAAGAGGCAAGTCAAAGACAATAGGAGCCGGACAAAAGCCAGCGCGCCGGTTCCATTACCAGGTCCTCTCTGATGGGAGGGGAGGCTGGCCTGGAACAAATGGACTGTAATTGCACACAATCTGTCTTCAGAGCTCAATCACTTTGCCCCGCGGGGACCATTGGTGAAACACTTCTCTCACACTAATCTAATAACCTTCTCCCTCACCTTCCTCCCCACGGAGACGTTACCTTTCACCTTCAGCGCGGACGTTACCCCGACGGAGAAGTGAGACGTTAATGCGATGGCTGGTCGTCATTAACCGGCCTCGTAATGAACCTCGCATATATTTGCATGCGATATCAGTCATGGACCTGTTTGCTGACTCTGGAATTCACCTCTTCCAGGCTGCGTTTTGAGTCGGGCCTTTTAAACAATCTTGTTGCTCTAATTGTTTGTTTTGTTTCATCATTAACCCGGTGAATAATGTACACTGCATATATTTGCATACAATTTATCAATCAGGCCCTCTTCTAACTGCACAGGGGAGTTGTTTTTCCGAGCCTCCTACTACATTTTTTTTTCCATATTCAGATATTTTTGCCTTTCATGTGACCTGTGTTTGTTTCTGGGTTGTTGTTTTTTTGTATCTTATTGTGTTTTTCATTTATTGATGCTTTATATTCTGCAAGAGATTTTATGACTCTTTAATGTCAGTACCATTATTATTGTCTGGCTGCAGATAAAAATTTTGTGAAAATGAGATAACACCCTGTTTAGAAATAATGACACTTCTACATGAACGGAAAGTCACTATGAAAAAGCTTATGTTAACAATGTATTTTGAAACTCTTCCTATTTTTTCAAGGCAGCAATAAATTCTCAAATTATAGGTTGATGAATTTTAGGGCAGGTAGCTTGAAGAGGTGAAAATTCAATTTACTCGTCGAATACAGCTGCTTTGTCAGTGGACCTACTTGTCAAAATATGACACACTAGGTACCCTCCTGTGTCAGTTTTGGATGTTAAGGAACAGCATGTCAAGTTACGTTTGTTACATGTATCATGTATTTTTAAAACGCACTTACAACAGATAAATAAACATTATGGTTGGCTAAAAATAAGTACGGTTGTTGCCCATGTAACCTCACGTGACATGCGTCATATTTCTTTATACTACTGCAGTTGCCCGCTGCATCAGAAACAGCTGCCACCTGGTGTGTATCATACCGCTGCAAAGGTGGCCTCGGTGCATCAGCGTCTGATGCTGAAGCCACTTTCCCACTGCAAAAAACCCTCCTAACATCCGCTAACATCTTGTTTTTTTATGTAATGGGAAAGTTTACAATCAGCATTCATATCCAGGTGAAATGACGCTGCAGTAGCCACAGGTATTTATTGGCTCTGGCTCCAATCAGCGATCAGATTTGTGCCGTTACTTGCCTCTGTGCAGCTTTCTACTGATTACTAACCTGTATTCCTGCAGAAAGGCACACTCGTCTGCTGCAGAGCCGTGTACAGGGCTCTGCTATCCTGCTAATGGGAACAGAGTCTATCACCTATTTTTAGTGGGTCTTCCTGTGTTCATGAAGACAGCCCCCCCTAAAACCAGCAGGAAAAACACAAAAAAATGCATGCACACACAAATTTTGGTGGAAAATGAGATAGACTGACAAAGCTGTGATATTTGAATAGCTGGGTTGCTGCCTGCTCCGTCAGATGCATACCATACTAATGCGAGGGGGGCCTCTGTGCATGCATTTGACAGGGTTAGGAGTGAGAACAGGCTGGAAAAGCATCTTTAAATTTAAACAGAAACCCTAATTTCATTGTTTTTTTTCTGATACAAGTGGCTTTTTGGGAAACAGGAGTTGTATTTAGCTAATAAATTCACTGCATCTCATTTTGGATTTACTTATTTTTAAATTCATGAATGAGTTTGGCAGTGCACCCTACTTTGCAAAAAAGTGCTTGAACACGACATTAAGCCCTTTTCTGAATCCTAAAAATGTCTTTTTTAGACCTGTGCTTTGCACCTGTTGAGATGTTAACTGAACAATAACAAAACAATACGTGTTAATATTAAAAACCTGTGTTAACATATTGCCAAAATACAAGGAGGCGACATCCCCCGGCCTTTCACAGCTGTTATCTGCTGCATCAATTTTTGCAAAATTGGAACCTCATTATCTTTCTGATTTCAATTTAAATTAATTTCCTGAGTAGTTTTAATATCATTTATAAAGTGTGGTGTTATCAACATTTTGTGCAGATTTTTGTTGGTGTTAAACTTGAGCGCCTGCTGTGCTTCACTGTCTGTCAAGTGCTTGCTGGATGAGGGTTGAGATGAGTGTGTGTGTCTCCGTCTGTCCCTCTCTGACTGTCTCTGAGCATAAATGCGAACATGATTTGCATTTGCTCGTCTGTGCCTGCATCGCTGCGCGTTTTTGTGCATGCATGCTGTTATGATGCATAAGCCTGTTTATATGTCAGCTTGTCTGCACGTCTGGTTTTATGTGCATGTGTGCGTGCATGTGTGCGTGCACGTGTGCAAGACAGTACAGCTTGTCTGTGTGTCTCCGTTCATGTCTGTGCGTCTGTCTGTTGTCTGGTTTTCCGTTCATGTCATTTCCCATCGTCTAGCAGGGGGAAAAGGTCTGGGGAGCGTCTCCTTGCACGGAGCACAGGTACTGGAGATATTAGGAGCAGTGAACCAGCGAGGGCCGCTCATGCGTGCCGACTACAGAGCGAAACATACATAGCGCTCCAATAACAATGTTAGTTCCTCCGATCTTGTGAAAATCCCTTGATGTTGTTTTCTTTGAGGGGCTGAACAGAGCTGTCTCTTTGGTTAGGGACCAAGACGGTCTCTCTGCATCAAATATGCACAGTTAGTGTCTGCTTATAAAGACTGTGTGGTTATTGTCACTGGAAACGCATATTTATGTATTTTAAATTGTTTATTTGGCTGTTTACTTAAGCACATCTGATTTTAATCCATCTATCCATCCAGAGATTTTTCTTGCTGGGGCTTTTTGGAGGTTAACAAATTATTGTTGGGCTATGGAAATTGAAGTAAATAAGTTAAAGGTCCCATATAAAAAATAAAAAGTCTGATTGGCTATGCAAAAAAAAAAATGAATGCAACAGTTTGCATCAGCTATTTTAGATTTATGACAACTTATAATGAATTCACATGCTATGAGCGCACTACAGCGAGTTAGGGGAATTAGCTTGTCTTCTATAATCAAAGGCATTGTTAAGAAGTGCTTATTTAAAAATTGATAGCAAACCACAAGTTTCACAGTGAGTAAATGTCCTTTGTGTCCTAGATGTTTGGCCTGCAGGTCCCTAAAAACAGACCTAACTCTCTGAATGTTAAGTGGTCCAGGGAGCGGACTTGAAATCCTGAAGGTGATGAAAAGTTAAATTATTGAGCCAATTTCATGAGGTGACTACAACTTGAATTTTGTTTTAAATCAGTTAACACAGAAATTTGAATTTAAATCAAATTAAGTTGAAGTAATTAAAACAAATACATTTGAGTTTTAATTACTTCAACATTATGATGTCACCACAGCTCATCACAAATATGTTTGCAACTCATAAGTTTATCTAAATCAACAAATCAGAGTTTTTATCCTGCAACCATGCATTTAATTAGTTGGTGGTGACATTTCCCCTGAATTACTTTTTAGAGTGAAAGCAGGTAAAGGTGCTGTAAAGGATTATGGACCGAGAGCATCTGATGTTCTGTGGTGGGACATTCGTTGTGTTCCAGCACAGACGGTAAAAAGGGGAAAAACTGATCCTGGAATATTAGAGCCCAAAAAGATATTGGAGTAGAAATCCAAAATACATGTACAAACCTGAAAATGAGCAGAATATGGGACCTTTAATGAGCACGACTAGTGTGGCATTTGAAAGTTTTTGAAGTATGAAAAGTACTAAACACTATCGGTTTTTTTTTTTATCTTAAAATTAATAATACATTTCACCACTATGACATGACAGGCAGGCAGGACTGAAGTGCAGAAAGAAGGCAGACAGAAATAGATAACAGTCAACTTTTATGTTCCTAAAATGTTTCAGCTTTCTCAGTTTTCCAGAGAAATCACACAGCTTACTTCTCAACAAAGCAGACAGGGAGCTACAGAAAGTCGCATCTTTAGCAACAGAAAACTGAACAGGCAATAAAGTTACAGAATCTGGGTTTATATTTGATCAGCAATGCCTAAAAATGAGGACGTACAATCTATAAGTCTAAGAATGAGGAGCTACAATCTAGGAGCCAGCGAAGGGCCAGCGAGGAGCCATCGAAGAAGGAGCAAAGAACCAGTGATGAACCAACAAAGAGCCAAGAAAAGTGCCAGCAAAGGCCCAGCGTAGAGCCAGTGACAAGCCATCAAAGAGCCAGGGATTTTTGTTGGCACTTTAGTGGGGAGTCCTGGATGCTGGCAGGATGGAGTGAAGTTTCCACAGTTCTTTTACACATACTACCCACATAGTTATAATACAAAGGTGGTTGAAAATCTGCAAAATATCCCTTTAATACGTCCCACTGACACCAATATGGATGTAAAAGCTCTCAAAAGCATTAAAAAAATCTAAAAACACATTGTTTTTGATGAGTAAATAAACATTTTTTGTGTTTTGTGAAAAGCTCTCTTTCCGTGGGGCACTAACGACGGCACTACCGTGCCGTGTGTGATGTGTTGCTGCCCCACTTTCAAAGTTTTCATCATGCTAAGGACCGTGCTGTGGCTGAGGCTCATAACAGTGTATGTAAATTTCGGTGGGCTGATTAATGTTTTACTGTTTACCACTGTGCTATAGATTCCTTTTCTGCAATATTCATGAAGACAGCCCCCCCTAAAACCAGCAGGAAAAACACAAACGCCCACGCCGCGTGTACAAAACAATTGTGACTCTTGTTGCGTCTGTGAAAATGCACTCATTATTGAGAGAGACTGATTTCTTTTCATCCCCAAGTATTTTCACTACGGTTTTGCCAAATTTCAATCCTCTTTTCATCCCTGAAGGTGGGTGTGCGGATGAATCACAGTCGCGGGGCACGTCTCAGATGGAATACTGATTAGGAAGACTAATCTGCAATAAGGAATATTCATGCATCTGTGTAAGTGATCGGAGGAGCGAGGCAGAGCTGCTGTTGTAGGTACAAATGAACAGCCAGACAGCCATTGTTTCTGCTGTTACTGGTAGAAAATGTACTCATTAGGATGCAGCGACTTGCAGGGTACAGATGCCTGAGCACGCTGTGTGGAGATTGAAGACTCCTGACTGTCAAATTAAGTCCTGCTAAATACTGTTTGGGTTATTGCTTTGCAGGCGTACAAGTATTTCTAAACAGTCGTGCGATTCTGTGGCTCATCCTAGATATCAGCTAAGAAGGCAGAATGATTTTTAGCTCTTAGCAAAGCAAACTGGGACTTATTTTATGTTACAGAGGAGTAGCTCTTTTGCCAGTAAATTAAGTGTATTAAAAGTGTTTTAGGAGATGATTAGCCACATTTATCCAACAGAGGCACACTATAGCACACACGCATAGAGAGAAATCAAACACAGATTAATAAAAAACAAAACACAGACAAGAAAATATAGCCTCAAGCTGTAATTACGAGGTTCACGCCGGCATGGACCTTTAAAACTTGAATGATGGGAAGAATCAAGACCTTTGATGGTTAAAAACGCCTGCAGTAAAGATAATCAACACATTTAATGTCAATCAGGCCTAGTCCACATGTACACAGGTACTTTTAAAACCACATTTTTTTCTCCTACGGTTTAGAAAAAAATCACGTCCACACCAACAGTGTTAAAAAAACCATCTCTGTCCAAATCAAAACACAAACAAAAGCAAAGTCAGGAACGTGCCAAAGCAACAGGTGGCAATATACCCTCTACTCAGTTTTGAGAATTTTCTAAAATTCTCATCCCTCAAACTGGTTTTTAAATGCCTTCACAATTTAACAACAGATATTTTATGCAAATTTATCAGCAGGCAAATAGTGTTAGGAACACCAGAGCACAGCGAGCAGCAGCTATAAAATTACACAGTGGAAGACTTCCCTCGGGCAGTCAGCCTTTTCCATAAAATATGTAAACACGCTACCAACCGAAATAAATTAACACAAGATATTAAGATTTTTAACAAAAGTGTTAAAGGTTGGCTCAGCATAATCAGAGATGTGAGCATTTTACCTATTTTATAATGTCTTTTAGCTGATTGTTGTAACTGTATGTAATATTGATGTATGTTTTTTTATCTATTTATTTATTTGTCTTTATGTTGCAAATTCATGTAATCCTGTTGTAAATATTGACCTTTTTGTCTTTTTTTTTTACAATAACTGTTATTGTACACACATTATTTTATTTTTTTTATTATTTTTCCTTCTTTTTCTTTACTAATAACTTAACAAGGGAAGAGTTGGCAATTAGCGATAGCTAAAATCTCTATATGTGAAACATCAGTTACAGTGGAAGGTGTACTATGTTAATTTGCATTGTCCCTATCAAATAAACAATAAATATTAATAAATTAATAAATAAATACCGTAAGGCAACATTGGTCAATCAGAAGCCTGAAGTCATGGCCAGAAAAGGCACAACAACAACAACAACAACAACAACAACAACAACAACAACAACAACAACAACAACAACAACAACAACAACAACGGTGCATCACAGGGGAGAATCTTATGTGTGGACTGACACTGAAGTGGAGTCACTCCTCTTCAAGTCAATTTACAGCGTGATGGCCTTTCAAAAAATTAATTAACCTAATTATAGTGCTCCCATCCGTCTGACGGGCATGCGATGAGCTGCATTTGCACACAACTTCCAATCGTTGGTGAAAGTTTCATGTCTCCGCGACGAAACATCTCACAGGAATTTGCAAAAACATTTCTGAAGAAAAAAAAAGAAAAAGAAGAAGTCAAAGCAAAAACAACAGAGTTTCAGCCCCGTGGGTTTAAACTCTTAAAAAGGGAGGAGTTGGAGCGAGAGAGAGGAAGATGGTGAGGGCAAATGATGTTGCCCTCAGGCAGCAAAGTTCACCCGGCATCCCGCTCCCATCTGTCCCGGTCCCTCTCCTGTTGTGTCCAGGGTCGACCCACAAGTCATGTAGAGCACACAGGCAAGAGGAGCTTAACAAACCTTTTCCATTACAGTAACGACCTTCATGACTGAACACCTCGGGAGCGGAGATCGGTGCGGGACTGCTTCCACAGCACGGCCATTAACTCCCTCCCAACGGGTCGGCCGAGATCAGATCGGCGAAAGAAGAAGCAACGGCGGCGATGTAGCCCACCATCGATCAACGGCACCAGTACTACAACCAAGAATCCAATTCAGCCAGTTTCCATTCAGCTGAAATTGGGTGCTCCAAAGATCAACTGTTTCACTGTTTTTGCCCTACTCATCATCTTACATGTGATCCAATAAATCTTTTCCAGCTGCAAACACTGCTAATACAAACACCCAGGGTCCAGCAGGCCGTCCATGTGCTCTACAGGAGCAGCTGTTCAGAAATCCATTTCCAGTGTCAGCTCCTTCTTAAAGGTAAACTATGCCAGATTTCCAAAAAGAAATATGTTTAGATTCATACACAAGTAATCCCCCCCAATAACAACTTTTGACCCACTTTCAGCGTGTGGTGGTGTATCTATCTGCAAAGACTCTGCCTGTATTTTTTTGATTTTCTTTTTATTTTACTGTGTTTGAGACATTTCTGGCCAATATCAGGTGAGGCTGGGGCTTCATAAAAAGGTACAAAAATCACAGACACAGCAGCGAAAAACAAGCACAAATACAGCAAGGCAACGCATCAAGCAGACAAAGCCTGCTGAAAATTAGGATGTGCATGCAGGTTTTTAAACACGGGTAAATCCACTAAAAATAGGCTGTAGCCTGCTTTCCCATTGCCAGAACTGTGTACATGGCGCTGCAGCAGACGAGTATGCCTTTCTGTGTGTGTGTGAATTGTTTTGGTGTCCATTCAACGTCACGGCCAGAAAAAAGGTAAACAGCAGCATGGACAGGACAGAGGTCTGTGAAAACTTTACGGCGGGGCAGGATGCCACTATGTTTTGGGATGAAACTTTTTTTTTAATTATTTTTATACATGCAAGGTAGATTTTTTTTTATATCACAGCCTGTGATATGTCAATGATTTGGAGCAACACTGATTGTGAAAGTGCACCGCCAAATATGGCAAAAAAATATACTAAAATAAAAAATAAATGACGTCCTCAGGTGGAAAGTAGTATACATCACAAATTCCAAGGCAAAAGCTCAGAATGACACCCAAAAATAAAATGTCTTTATGCTTTGATGGCTATGGGATCAAAAAATTGCAGTTTGAATTGCTTTCAATGGTGCATTTTTTGCACTCAACAGGATAAATGTGATAATTTAGTTTCCACAGTGTATTTTAGACTTACTGTACGAGCTGAGCTGGAAATTCTAAGATTAAACGAAAAATACACAATCTTGCCAAAATGTATGCCATATGCATGAACAGAGCCAAAATGATCAAAAATTAAGAATATAAAGCATGTAAAATGCCCCAAACAGTCATTAAGGGTTGAATACAAATGCATGAAGCTATCAAAACTAGCTTGGTAATATTTGACAGTTAGCTTTGCAACACTTTTAACCCTGCAGTTAGTCATGACCTTCTATAAGGCCCTCGGGCAAAGATTCGCTGTTGTTTGCAATTAATTTAAGTACAAAAAGTCATCTCACATGCTGTGAAACTGGCACTTCTGGGGCCGCTGAGGGTCACGGGCCCCGGGGCACATATCCACTTTGGCTTATTGGCAATCTAGCCTTGCATTTTGTAAATTAACATGAGATATTGTTCATGCGCTGTAACCCTGTTTGAATATGGCGATGTGCAAATCTCCTTTTATTAAACACTTGTATTCTAATGAGGCCGAGTCTGAACTTCAAGAGAGCTGCTCATCCAGAGCGCAACTGTACCACACACACACAACAAAACCAGTGATGCACGATAATGAACCGATACCGATAAACCGATAATTTCCAGATTCTCGTGGCCAATAAGATACTCATAACCGATAATTTCTTTTTGTCTGCTTTTCATTACCTGAGGTTATGAAAGGCTGAGATATGGTGAGTACAGATGAATTTAATTTGTGCATTTTCAAGAGTAAAATCTACTTCATTTTTATATTTTGGGTTTTTCCCCTCTTATCTTCTTATCTCAATTTGAATTGTACAAAAATAATGCTGAAAATAATATTTTGTTTAAGGTATAGTGGAACTATAGAGAGGAACATTCCCCAAAATGTCAGGAAGCAGCGCAGCTTCTAATCGGTTCAGAATTAAGCAAGTTAAAGCTGATTTTGTAGAGAAATCTGCATCGCTCAATACACATGTATTTGTTTACCAGTGGATCCTGACCTCCATGTCATGGCGCCTGCACTTACAGCAACAACCAATGAGATACCTACTGTAAGTTTCTATATGCGCAAAACCACCACAAAAAAAGCCACTGTCCTTTTTCTCGGTTTTACTGGTCATGTTGCACCAATTTCAAAAGTACTTGCATCTTCCTACTGCAGAGACAGCCCAGGTTTGTGTGAGAATCTGTGAAATATATTTCTTAAAAGAGGTAAGAGGGACATTTTTGTTGAGAGTTTGTCCAAAGTTGCCTTTATAATGTACCAAAAAAAGTGACATTTTGTACATAAAACTGTCACTATGAGTTATCAGTCAGAGCGTTCTGGTATCCTCGGGGAAGAGCCCCATGTTTGGTCACAACATGTGAGTCACGTCCAAAGACTGATCATTTGATGAGCTGCCGTTATCTAACAGAAACTGTCCAACTTTACAAATCAATGTAGCGACTTAATCGCTGCCAAACGATCTCTGCAGTGTCTCCTGCTCAGAAGCGCCTGATTCATGCACAACTTCATGGATCCGCTGCCAAAAGTCAGCGCTCCCCAACAGATAACACCTTGTAATTTGCACCTTTTCTGGGAACTTGAACAACTGAAGCACAGCGTTGCGTAAAGCTTTGGTGTGAGCGAGCAGCTTCCGTCTCCAGAGCCTCTCAGACTGCTCTCACAGACTCGGCCTGCTGGCCAAATGCAACTGTGAGGTTGTGTTAGGAATCAAACGTCAGTTTTTGCACAAGGCACGGTCAGCCAAGAAGCCTCTGAGCACGGTCCCCCGTGGAGGCTGATGTGCTGCTGCTCTGAACCTACACACTCAGAGATGTTTTCTCTCTCACGTACCATTTCTCCGTCGCTGGCTCGATCCTCTCTCTCCCACCTCATTTCTCTCCCCTCTTCTCCCTTGATCTTTCCCCTGCTCTCACCCTCTTGTCTTCCTCTTGCCGTGACTTTCCTCTCCTCTCCTCTCTCTTTCCCCCTGCCTCGCTCACATTTCTCCAGCTCCCCAGAACACTTACATTGCAATACTCTCACACGCTCCAAGGGGAGGTGTTCAACTGGTACATTATGTCTCTTGAGTATTTCTCAGACTAATGGAAAACACTCAAAACGCCTCACCATTCCATCACTCCACTGGTAAAAGAGAAACTCAGTCCACATATTGCCTCCGTAAGGGAAAGTTTCTACCAACATGCTGCTGCAGCCACTAGTTTTTTCAGGACTGTGAGCACTTTTCAAGTTTATTTTCTGTTTTTGGGGTTTTGTTTTGTGAGGGATTTTCACATACTTCCTGTAGCAGATTAACACAAAGAAATCACGAAATCACACTGATTTTTGTCAACCAGTTCGTGAAATTTCAACGTTTTTTTGGGTCAGTGATCGCAACGCAGGTGGAACTCATCATGAGTCCTTTTATTCCTCGGCAGCAATTTGAGAAGTTTGACTTGCAGGGTGGATAACTGATTTGGATAAAAGGAGGAGCTGTTGGAGAAGAGAGAGAATGCAAACTTTCAGTACCAGTGCAATGAACGATTTAGTTTCACTTTCACTGCACAAAATTCTGCTGCTCCATCTGTGTCCAGAGCACGCTCTGCGCTCCAAGAGTGAGGTGCAATGAATAATCGAACAGCATTTACATTTCAACAGCACTCCTAATGAGCAGTTAAGTTCCAAATCCTGGCTCAAGCCAGCTGTAGTCGAAATGTTCCTTTGACCATGTAACATTTGTGGCCTTGGAGGATTCATAGACAAAAACCCCAAGTGATGCAGTGGTGCATGTAATTTAAAAGCTTCATGCACCAGTGCATAGAAAAAAAGTATTTTGGACCCTGCATTTCGGATATTGTAATTGTTAAGAATTGTTTCCTTTTCTCATGTTTAATCATGTTTCAGCTGCACTCAGTGACCTGCAGTGACCTTTGCTGCAAAGACCAGCAGGCTGCACATGCAGTGAAGTCTCGCAGTTTAATCAGGACTTTAAGACACACATACAAGTCAGTGATGGAAGATGTAACCGCCATATTAACCCACAAAGATACAGTATCCCCCTGCTGCTGTGATTTCTCATCCTAATTGCGTTTTAATGTATATAGGTCACTATTTCACTGCTTCCCTATGGGGTTCATTAGAGTAAATGTATACATGTATCAGCAGATTATAAGCAGAAAAATGAAGGAAGCGCCAGAGCGAAGATTTATTTAGTCAGATTTTGATCCAATACGTAGATCAGTGCTCTTTTTGGAGAATGGGGGTTGTCTTTTTTTCTGCTAATCCGCACCAAAAGATGAAAAAGATGGTGCGAAAAGGATCAAGGTGGATGACATGTGACAAAGGTCGTGATCCAGATTCAAACAAAAGACGTCCTGGATACACGACTCGACTCTGAGCCGCGCGGACGCCTCAGTGCTTCCCTTTGAAGATTACATTTGACTCGGGGACCATTTCTTCCAGGGAAAACGGAGGCTGTTTATCAGGAAGATAAAAGCGATGCAGTGATTGAGACTTACTTTGATAAATGAAGTGTGCATGTCAGAGTGGTGCGAAGATTAGGCGTGCTCACAGATGAGATTTTTGTGTTTGTATCATGTTGAGACAGAGAATTTGTTTGCGTTTGGATAAACTGGAGGTGGGTGCGTTTTTTGTCAGTCCTATGATTACATTCCTGTTGGGATACTGATGTAGTAAACATCTTATTCTGCAGTCGTCTTTGATAATAATTATGAGGAACAATGATACAAACAGACTCAAATAAACTCAAAGAGATGTCACTTTCAAATGATCCTTTTATGACGTCCATATTTGCTGGATTTGTCTTCTAGATTTGATTTTCCAAACAACATAGTTTGTGAATGTCTTGTATTTACAATTTTGTATTTTCCAAACTAAAGCAAACACCAGCAGTTAAATTTAGAAAAACCTGCAATTTCTACCGTATTACAAGACAGCAACAAGTAATATGAGAAGCACAATATCCCACAGTACAATTCTATTGTTATTCCACGGCCGACACCAGCTCCTGCAACAGATGCTGGAAACCTAGATGATGCTTTTATTACTCTCAGAAGCAGCTGCATCTAAAAAGTCAGCAAACAATTGCACGGTGAACTTTAGGGGTGGGCATTTATTACTCAGGTTTTGTTTCACTGTTGTCACTCATGGCTTCATGATACATTTCTACAAATAATAACGAGTTGTGGTGATGTGGGTCGGCCTTACGGGCCCGAGTCCACCTACCTGAAGAACGAGCTCGTCCTTAATGACTGGGAGAGCATGTTTTCTCAATTTTTATGTTTAATTGTAAAAATGAACATTTAAATAAACAATTACGGCTAACAAAAAAAATGTTTCTCTTTCAAAAAAAACATAAAGGATAACTTATTTAGTTACTTTCATGTGGGAAGTCTGGACCACAGACTATCTAAAGATGGACGATGTCCCCCCACTTACTTCTTACTTCCACCCCTACTTCTGTGTATGACTTTTCATATCCAAATCACGTCCAAACAACAGAAATAGTCCCTCTTTTGGGTGCGAGCTCCTCCTCATTTTGAGTCAGTGTCTTGTGCTGAATCCCTGAATTTAGTTTAGCTTTCCAGGTCCTCTATGTTTGTTAGTTGTGATGCCGTGCATCGTGAAGACGCCCCCTCGGCCATTCGGACAAACGCAAAACTTGTTCAATTGTTGAAAACAAGATAAACAATACAGTATAATATGAAACGCAAGACGTTTTTTGGTAGGTGTTCACAAATATTGGTTTTTCAGGGCCAATACCAATACCAATTATTAGTACTGATTACTATTGAACCAATACGCATTTACAATAAACATGAAAATATTTCTGTCACATTTAGTTTGAACAGTTTTTTTCAGTTTTCAGTTTTCAGTTTTTTGTTCAGTAAAAATTTACATTAAAAAAACATGTCCACCCTCCCATACTGTCACTTTCTTTGCATGTATTGCAAACTGCCCTCCCTGGTGTTGGTTGAGTGTATTACACTCACTTTTTCATCAATTCATTTTATTGGCGATCATTAAAATAAAACGCTGATACACATAATCAGCACAATGCCAAATATTAGCTGAGACAATTTGGCAGGCAGATAATCTGTCGACAGGATTTATTTCATCATATCGCACAGCCCTAACTCTTATTACGTTATTTTCTTTAACAGGTGTATTTATGTTGTTTTTTACTGCAGCTTTACAGCTAAAATCATTAAACTGTTTCACTACTGACAAATCACTCTGGTGCATGAGCGGACAAGAGGAGCAATAAAAGCAAAGTCGTGTATGACAAAGCCTCGGTTCAAAAGTGCAACACATTAAAAATCAATTTTTGTTTTCAACATGTGTACACTAAAATACCGGGCATGCAAATTCACCAGTCTCTGTCCTGATAATGAGGCTCAGAGTACACAGCACACGCACGCTCTCGTGGTGATTGTGCTTGCATAAGCTTTCAGTTTCACCAGGTGACTCCTTCAAAATATTAATACGTCTACAGAAGCAGAGGACGGCCAGAGAATCAGGCCAGTGCACATTACTGCTAATGATCTCTCTCAGTGAAATCACACACACACACTTTACAGGCACACACACACGTTCAGTACAGAGGAATGAACACCACGACACCCACGTAAGCACAGACAAGACGGAGCCTCTGCACGCAGAAATATTGCGTAAAAATGTGCGTGCAGATGAAAAGCACACATGCACACAGCTGATTAAAAATATATAATACTTCTTTGTCACCACCACCAGTGCATCCCCCCGCCCCCTCGCAGGGAGGCAGGCAGGAGTGTGGAGTCAGTTTTCTGAGGGCGTTAATGAGGGAGGGCCGGGGTCCATGATTCAAACCCAACAGGGCCGGCTCATCACGGCTCACTTTAATAAAGAGAACGCTGGACTGTGGCAGAGCTCGTTTATAATGTCGGCCTGTCACACTTTCACAGCGATGAGCAGCGGACGTGACGATCTACACCCAGAGACAGTAACACGTCTCATCGTATACTATTTAAACTGTAAAAGGCTTCTCATTAACCGCTTTACACCTACACTGACATCACTTTTCTTGTGCTTCATTCACACCCCTTTCACACGCGTTTAAACATTTGAACTCTGAGCAAAGTGATCTGATTTCTTCCAGAAACGTGGGGAAAAAGGCAATGAGAAACTTCAAGAAATTTCAAGAAATTAACAGATTTGGATTTTTTTTTTTAAAGCTAAAGGAAAATGTCCATAGAGCTAAATTTATAAATAATTCAAATTATTTTACATAATTCTTATCATTTGTAAGCACCTTTTTGTTTGTTTGTTTTTTTGGTGTTTGTTTGTTGTTATGTCAGTTTTGTTTTGCTAATTTTCAAGTAATTGTCTTGTTTGTTTTAAGTATTTCTTGCTCATTTTTTCTTAAGTTGCTCACTTGATTCTTCTCATATTTTTGAAAGAAATAAAACCAACTTTACCAGGTTTCAAAGAGTTAATATTACTGCTTATAATGTACAAGAGCATTCATGAAAAAGTAAAACTGCATTAAAAATGTAACTGGAGCAATTAAAATTTGATTAAGACTATAGTTGTGACTGTTAACTACGTGAAAGTTTTTTTATTCTTTAAGAAAAAATAATAAGTAATAATTAGTAATAATATTTTTAATAATGCATTAAAGTGCATTAAAAATGTGACTGAGTGACTAAAACTTGATTTAAATTATAGCTATAATGTTTTAAAAAATCTAATTAAAACTACAGCTGTGACAGTTAAATACTAAAAGTTTTTTTTCTTCTTATCTTATCTTTCATTAAAGTGCCTAATACTACAGCTGTGATAATTAAATACTTAAGTTTCTCTTTATGAATAAATGAAACTGCATTAAAAATGTGACAAAAGTGACTAAAATGTAATGAAAACTATAAAGGTGACGGTTAAAAATATAAAAGTTTTTACATCTACAAGGGCACAAACAGTACATTTATATGGAGCAGTTCAGTAACTTGGAAAAGATGCAACAAAAAGTAAAATAAACAAACTGCAGTCGGCGCTGATGAATGAATATAAACAGCAGAGAAAGCATGCAGAAGGGTCTGTCATGCTGCAGGGAGCGGAGTGAAATTTGTTTCGACCACCCTGCCGCTGCTTCTGTAATCTCCATCTGAGTTTTGTTTAGCAGCTGAGTTCACTCGGACTCTTAAAAAATAAGAAAAGCCAACAAAGTGCACTTTGCTACAGCGGTTTGGAGAATGAGCTGTAGGAGTGATCGAACCCTAAATAGCTACAATCAATATCAGGCAATAAGACAAGATGCACCTCCAATTAAAGCCGAGTGTTGGCAGCGGAGAAACGGGGCTCGAGCAGTTAATAAATGAGCCATTCAGGAAAAGTTGGCAATCAGAAGGCGTACTTAGAGGCTTTCATGAGACAACAGCTGTGATCGAGAAATAAATGAGCTCTATAGGAACCCGAGTCCAAACAATGGCTGCAATCACAAGTGCATCAGCCAGTAATGATGCGTCACGGCAGGCAGATGAGAACACGCACGCTGACATGAAAAGCCGAGACGACAGCCACGTGTGCGGCGTCTGCCCGGGATCGCCCCTCCCTCGCCGCCTTCATGTTATTAGCTTCCTGACAAAAACACGCAAGAAGTGAAAAATAGAGCTTGTGCTAATGTGTTTTCCACTGTGATAAAAGCTCGTAGAGATAAAGTAAGTGGACAAAGTCAGATTTCCAGCTGGTGATTATCATGAGGATATCATCCGTCTGCCACAAACACGAGAGATAAAGTTTTGCATTTTTCAAACGAGATCCCACACAGCTCTGTTACCTTTTGGAGCATTTTCGGCTCTGTCTCTACCACAGATGGACCGAGTCTGTGTCTTTATTGCACAGTAACATTTAATCTCAGTTATTAAAGTGCTGCATTTTATAATGAAGTACTGTATAGTAAGTTTTATGTATGTAACATTGATATTTGTCTTTTTTACTGTAACTGTCTGTTGTAGTTCTATGTATGATGTAAATATTTATCTTTTTTTTCTTAAACATTACTGTTTCTGTATGCACGCTCTTGTATGTAACCTCAATATATTCTCTTTCTTTACTAAAAGACTGACTAAGCACAGAAGTTGAAAACTGGCAACAGCTATAGTCTCTATGGGCTGACAGATTATCACGGGGCCGATATTTTTTACCATCTATCTATATTGTTGTTATTTTTGTTTTGATGATCTGATAACATTAATTAAAAGGATGGGAGAAACTGTTACTTTGTAAAACCTCGGGGGATCTATTTTTATTTATTCATTTTTTATTCATTATTTTCACTTAACTTTATTTTTAAAAAAAAGCTTCTGGGAACTTGCTGTATATGATGTTGAAACTTTCAGTTTTATTTAGCATTTGCTAAAGGCATTTAATCAAAGTTTTGTGTTGGACTTTGTTATTTTTCCAGATTCTAAATATTGACAGAAAAATTTTCGTTTTTATTGTACATGCATATCAATTCCAAATATTGGTTATCGGCCTCATTAACTACTAATAAATGGTATCTGTATCGGCACTTAAAAACCGATATCGGTCGAGCCCAATAATCTCTGAAACATCAGTTGCTGCAGTTTGTTTGTAACAGGCGGAAGTTGTACTGTGCTCATTCACATAAACCCTATCAAATAAACTATATAAATAAATATTAATAAATAAAAGTATCGATATCATTTGCAACTGCAAGGATATTTCTCCTTTACTGGAAGATAGAAATACTTTCTCCAAAAATATATTTATATCTCAGTCAGCAGATAAATATTTAAAGATAATTAAATTAATAATATATTTACAATTCATGCATAGTTTCTGCCACTACAGCTATGACCCACATCCGCAGCTAAAAATCAGATATGAATGGAGGGAATGGATATGTGTTTTCAAAGGTTACACATTAATTAGACACTCGTGAGTGCGTGTAAGCAGATTATAAATAACTGTTTTAAATAGCGAGCGCATAATGTCTGTGCCAATAATAAACAGAGGAACAAAACCCTCCAGTTCTCTCAGACGGCTCCAGTTAAATGGTGGGAGGTCAGCCGCAGCTGCTGAAGATAAATAAGGAAACTTTAATTAAATTGTTTTATTTAAGGTGGCCTTCATCTGAGTTATTTGAGTATGAGCACTTCAAGTGTCGCTGCGCTTCTTTTTTAGCTGGAAACACAGAAGGAGCACGACCTCAGTGCAGCGCAGACGATGCAAATGACGCTTGGGAACAAAAGCCATGTGTGCGCCTTTTCTCGAATATAAACGGCTATTTCTAACAAGGTTCATACGGACGAGGAAGAGTCAAATTCAAGGATTTTCAAGTACCTTTTTAAGCACTCACTGGTTTTAACAGATAAAACCACGTCATCCCGGCTCCTCTCCATTGGCTCCCTGTTTGTTTTAGAATTGAGTTTAAAATTTTATGATCACTTTTAAAGCTCAATTGGGTCTGACCCAAAACAGAAATGTTAACCCCTTAAGAGCCAGTGCGCAGCCGTAGATCGTCAGGTGGGGCCTTTCTGGTCATTCAAAGTCGAGGCTTAAATCTAAAGATGACCGTGTTTTTGCCATCAGGACCCCTCGGCTTTAAAACGCCGTGCCTGAGGAGGTAAGGCTGCAGAATCAGGGACTTCTTTTAAATCACTACGTAAAACCCATTTCATGGACTTGTGATGTTGTCTGTTTTAATTAATCTATTTTAGTTTGTCTTTTAATTTATTCTTTTATTCAGTATGTATTATGTTTAATTCTATTTTTCTATTATTAGATTATTATTATAGTTATTATTTACATATTCACTTATTTACTTATTCATGTATATATTTATTTTGTTGACACTGCTCTGCCATCGGTGTGTAAAATCATGCTGGTATGTACCAACCAACTGGCGCCAATACAGCATTCACAAATAAATGCAACCACAGTTGCCACTAAGACAGTTACATAATACCTTTCATAAAATCATTTATCACTCTTCTTCTCTTAATTATATTCAAGAACCTGTTCAAGGACCAAGTTCAAATATGTCTGATTTTCAAGGTTTTCCAGGATTTAAATTTCTGAGTGTCAAATTCAAGTACTTCAAGCACCTCAAGCACCTTGTCCAAACCCTGTTATAAAGGCAGGAGGTGAGAACGTGCACACCTTAGACACAGTTTGAGCTGAGAGAGCTGTGGGTGACTGCTGCACGTTGTAAAGTCTGTTTTGACACGGCCACTATGATTGAATCATTGATTTCTTTTTTTTCTTTTCTGTCGTTTAATTTTAAAAATGATTGAGATTTTACAGCAGTGATGGTTTCCAGAATTGTGATGAATAAGTGGAACGGACAGCACAAAAATCTGCAGCCGTGTGCAATAACAGCTGCTCTGGACGTAACACTCAGTGAAACTACACTTCTTCAGGTCTAATGAGTGTGGGAGTGTGCACAAGTATCAAAATGCAAACAGTTATTTCTGCATCCCTTTCTGGCAAACTGTGAGTGTGGAAATGAGGCTCGTGCAAACGTGCCTATATGCTGCTTTATAAATCTGGCAGAAACAATGCGGATGCACACTTCTGTCTCTGCAGATTTACGACCAAAACCGTGTGTACACACAGCTTTTTGCATCTGGCTCCAGGACCTGGAGTACTTGGTAAAATACACATTTGCATACACACACACACACACACACACACACACAAGCAAAAGAGAGAACGTGACTGCGTTCAATCAAATACGCCACAAAAGCAGACTATACACAGCCTGAGACAGCTGCATATACAGTAGATCACCTGTAATTTACTCAATACCAAATTTGTTTGAGAAGTCAGATCACCAAAGTACAAAATCTGGCCCCCGATAGGATGCCTGATGGCCCCCCAACCATTTTCCAATTCACAATGACAAGAAAGGGATTCACACTGAGAATTGTTGTACTTTTAGTATAAATAAGGTGCCCGAGTACATAAAACAGCATCAAAATAGAGTTTGTTTATCAAAAAAGTGCCAGTGCAGGATCACCACACCCCCCAACAGAGGTCCTGGCTAAGACTCTAATGTCCCAAGATCCTCTAATCTGAGAATTGTCCTAAAATCCTAAAAATGTCCCAAAATCTGGGAAACATTCTAAAGAACTAGAAACGTCCTAAAATCCTAAAAAGTTCTCAAAACCCCAGAAACGTTTGAGAATTGTCCTAAAATCCTTGAACCTCCTAAAATACTAAAATCTGAGAATCGTCCTAAAATTTTAGAAACTTCTCCATGTCCTAAAATCCTATAAACATCCTAAAATCTTAGAAAAGTTCTGGGATCTGAGAAATATCCTAAAATCATGGAAACATTTATAAATAAATAAATGGCAAATTAATAATGACAATAATCATTATTTGCAGTTATGTTAGTGCCAGCGATCAGAACTGACAGTATTTGGGACGCAGGTGAGGGATTCCAATACACTGCCCAAATTTAGTGGGAATGGCATCGACCTCATTGCCCATAACAGGCTGAGGAGAAAAAGGGAAACAAAATCAAGGTGAAAAAGTGATTTTTAGTATTCATGCATGCCAGCATTTCTGAAGACTACTTTATTTTGTTTTTTTCCAGCGTAAATATTCAGTGCACCCGAGACACTGTTATATCATTATTGTACTGCAAGAAGAACACAAGGTCTGACTTTACCTGAGCACAAACCCACACACATAAACACTCAGTTTCTCTCTGAATACATTGCTAATCCTGGAGCCAGGTCACAGAGATTGCAGCATCACCATTACAAAGGCCAGGTCAATATGTGCTGTATGAAGCTCTTGTCCTTCTCTCACACACACATCCTCTCTTTCTCTCTCTCAGCCTCTCTCATCATCGCCAGCCTCGGGCGTCCTGCCTTCACCGCTCTGCACGGACACCTCAGCAGCCATTTGCCATTAGGGAAGAGCCCACAGCAGCAATACTCATAAATATTGACTTGGTTTCCACATATCCCTCAGGAAGTGTTGGAAACAGCAGGTACTGCATTAGCACACCAACAGCAAACACAACCCACGGTCAATACAGACCAGCATCTGCGGCTAACGCTAACTCTCCCTGCGTTCGTTCTTGCAGAAATAACACAAGGTGCTGCTGCAGGCCTGCGGGATGCGAGGTGTTGTTACGGAAAATATTTAATTAGCAGCTGCAATAAAAGTCTCCCCTCTGAATGATCGCTGTAGAGCATCCCACAGGGCCCGTGGATTTCCTTTATTCTGTCTTTCCACACAAATGAATAGCAGCGACACCTGGAGAAATTTGGGAGAAATTTGGGCTCTCAGAAGCAGCCGTGATTCTCCCGCGCTGCAGTGTTATTAAATGAAGCAGTGTTCATCCCACCAAAACCTCAACACATCCAGTTCAGCGCATCGTACTCTCTCCTCCCTGTAGGTACGGTTAATTAAAAGTGTTTTCTCACAGAGCGCAGGTAGAGATTATATGCGGCCTTCTTTTAATCTGCCGGGGACGTCTCCTGGTTTAGGCTTGTTAATCAATCTTATTTGGGTGTTAACTAATTACATTCTCCAATTCCAGGAGATCGGGAACAGTGAATTATTTGAGGCAAAAGCTGATTTCCTGAAGGTTGGGAGAGCAGTCAGGTGGAAGAATTAAGTCATTCGTTAATGAGAGAAAATGTGATTTGTTGCCTCCAGCCGGGTTCATCAGCTCCCGCTGAGCGGTGGTGGAGGGTCGACCTCGAGGAGTCGATGGCCGTACGGCGGCGGGGGAATAAAGGGCCGCCTCTGAGCCACGTACTCCTGCATTTAAAACACACTCACTATGTGTGTGTGTCAATGGTGTTTTATCCACCAATGATTTTTTGGTGCGAGCACATTAAATTGCTGTGTGCTAACAGCAAAGTTAACCATTTGTTGGCGTTCACATAGAGGAGGGATATCTCCATTTACTCCGAGATGCACACACTCCATACAAAACTGTCTGTAAGAAAATACAATTACTCATTGGTTTTGTCAGGTAATATAATAATAATAATAGATAGGACTTTTTACCTACCTTTTCTAGGTAGTTTCTAGGTTTTATGTAAAAAAAAAAAATATATATATATTGTTATTATTACAATTATCATTATTACTACAATTGTTATTATAAAATAATAATGATAATAATAACTATTATTATTATTATTATTACAGTAAACAATGAAACTGTTTTCTCCACAACCATCTGCTGCAAAAAAAATGTTACCTAAAATCAATTTATTATTAATTAAATGATGCTTATGTACTGCCAAATTACAGCTCAAAACTCACTCCAACAGATGTATTAGGTTCATTGGCAACAGTTACATGCACACAATTATTCCCCCATTATTCCAAACATGCCAATATTCTGAGTTTGTTGTGGGTCACATAAAAAGCATGATTTAAGACAACCTTTTTTGTTATCTTTCTGTTACTTTAACCAACTGTTTATGAGCACCTAGACATAACTTTAAAATCATACTCTATCTGCCATGAGCAGTTATTGTAGGGAACACACTGATACATTAGAAGTGACTGTTCTGCAGGTAAACTCAGGGTGAACATTTTGCACATTTCTTCAGAAACATCCTAAAACACATCCCAAAATCTTAAAAATATCCTTAAATCCTAGAAATATCCTAAAATCCTAAAAATGTCCAAAAAAACGTGAGAAATCTATTAAAATCCTAGATACATCTCAAATTCCTACAAACATCCTAAAATCTCAGAAACGTCCTTCAATCCAAAAAACACATCCTAAAAAAGTCCTAAAATTCTAGAAACATGAATGGGGCTGCTGCGACCGGCCTCTGGCCTCCTGTCACTTTGCAGACTTTGCATGTTTCTTAAAAATGTTGATAAAAAATATGGGAATGGTTACATTTACTCTTCTGTTCGATACTTCAGTACAGACTTTATGCTCTTCCATATCGAAGAAGTGAGCACAGTATTCGACTCTCTAATTCAGATTGCAGCAATTTGACAAGGTGATATTATCAGTTTGCACAGATACTGTGCACTGCAGCATTTTATAGCAGAAATAAAGAAATAAAGATTGCCTCCACTTACGCATTGAAAATGGATACTGCTCTCCACTGGCATAAAACATAGTGAACAAAACAGCTGCACATCCTCGTCCAGCATTCCCACCACGCTCAGACCAGACCTCGCTAAAAAACAACCTTTTAAATCAAATGAAACACACTTTTAAAGCTACAAACCAGAATGCTGTTTGACATGAATCATCTTTTTTTCAATGTTTTGACAGATTAAAAGTCAAAAGCATCTTTACAGCTGAGGCCTTAGCGGTGTCCTTCCCCTGTCCATCACCACCATCCATCGCTCACCATTTGCATAAAGTTGAACTCAGCTTTCAGGTGTTGCTAAGTCACCGATTTCTCTCCTCCAGCTTCCTCGTCACACTCTGTCGCCCCTCGTATCCCTCCACTCATTTCAAAAGAATAAGTGCCTGACGCTTTTTCTCATGATGTCACTGCTGGTGTGAGCTAACACTTAGAAACCATGAGATTCAACTGGGGGGCAAAGGTGTGAGCAGTGCCAGTAAAAAAAGGCTGCCTGATAGGTCAGAATCACCAGCACGAGATCGTCTCCGCGCAGCCGTCCAGCTGCACTTACAGTTTACATCCATGTCTGTGAAAACACGGTCGCTTCATCTTCAGAAGATCTCCACGGTCAGCACAGTTTCAAGATTAGAGTCACCAGTTCAGTATCGGACCAAAAGTCTCCCCTTCTGTTCTGACATTATTGACCTCTTGGATATGAAAGGTCATTGCTTTATAAATTTATCCTCTTTGCCTGAAATTTTAGCCAACGAATTCTTGAGTTGTGGCCGAAAACATGTTATATGAGGTCAAAGTGACCTTGACCTTTCACCCTCAACCATCACATTGAACTCATTTCATGTCGGAGTCCAAATGCACTTTTGTGTCAAATATGAGGAAATAACCTCAAGGTCAAGGTGAAGCCTCAAGATATCACGTTCATGAGAATGACACAGATACAAAGCCACAAAGACCTTAACTTTTGACTACCAAAATCTAATCAATTCATCCTTGAGTCCAAGTAGACGTTTGTGCCAAATTTGAAAAAATCCCCTCATGGGTTGTTGAGATATCCTGTTTACAGGAATGAGACGAATCAAGGTCACAGTGACCTTGACCTTTGACCACCAAATTCTACTCAGTTTGTTCTTAAGTCAAAGTGGGCGTTTGTGGCAAACTGAGGTAAATCCTTTATGGCCTTCTCCAGATATCCCATTCACAAGAATGAGATGCACCAAAGGTCACAATGACTTTGACCTTTGACCATCAAGTTCTTATCAGTTCATTGTTTAGACTAAGTTGATGTTTGTGCTAAATTTGAAAACATTCTCTTTGTTCATGTTCTCAAGTCATCGCATTACTAAGAATGAGACAGATGCAAGGTCACAGTGACCTTGACCTTTGACATGCACTCACCAAATTCTACTCAATTCATTCTTGAGTCCAAGTGGCCCAAATTTGAGTCCAAGTGACCAAATTTGCAAAATACCCCTCAAGGCCTTCTTCAGATATTGTGTACACAAGAATGAGATGGATGAAAAGTTACAATGACCCTGACCTGTGACCTTCAAATTCTAATCTGTGCATTAAGACTGAGTGGACATTTGTGTCAAATTTTTAAAAATTCCTTCAAGGTGAAGATGTTGAACACCAAGATATCGCATTCAAGAGAGAGAATGAGACAGACACAAGGTCACCGTGACCTATGACCTACAACCACCTACATTTTATCACTTCATCCTTAAGACCGTGTAACTGTTAATGCCAAAAAAAATCCCTCAAAGTGTTCCTAAGACCACGCATTCACAAGAATGAAACAGACCAGGTCACAGTAACCTTGGCCTTTGACCTATGACCACCAAAGTCTAATCAGTTCATCCTTAAGACCAAGTGAATGTTTGTGCCAAATTTGGACAAATTCCCTCAACGTGTTCTCGAGATATTCCATTCACAAGAATAAGACAGACGCCTCTGCCACTGCCTTGCTGGTGTGGGGGCACAAAATAATAAATACGTTAAATAAAAAAACATCTCTCCCTATCTCGATCTCATGGTCGTGAGGCTCTGGGAATCCAGAGTTTGACAAGTTAATTAAATCCTTTTCACTGACCACTGGAAAAGTATTACACATTGAGCCACATAATTTATTCCAAACTTTTTTTTTATCCTTTTTTAAATTCCCCAAAACATTATGACAGCAACCAAAAATAATAAATGTTTTAGCAAAGCAACCTACATGACGGACATCAAACTGACAGTTTAGCTATTAGCACTTGTTCCATCCTGATGATTTGGGTGATACGCAGCAAGTTGGGCATTTCCTCTCAACCATACGTCACATCCTAATGTTGTTGGGTTTTTTTTGTGCAGATGACAGATCACAAAAAACATTTTAAAAACTTCATGCGTTGACAAGGAATAACTCACTAGAAAAGCACCTTATTACGGGAAGATGAATCTTCCTCTTTAGAGTCGGCCACAGTAAATATTTAATTATATTTGGGATTGTGTCGGAGCGTGGTGAGTGGAGGGTGTCAGCTGAAATCTACGCTGGCTGGCAGGGGCACCACACTGATGTAGAAATGATTCGAAATAACAAGGACTGTAATTTATTGATTCTTTTATTTTTTATTCTGTTCATTATTGAGGAGTCATCTGATTTTAGTGCGTTATCTTGCAGCAACAGCCGGCTCTGTGTATTTAGTGCATCCCCTCATTAATAAGTGATCCAAATGCCTATTAAACACTTGCCTCCTCTCTGCGGTGATATTCTAAGCACATAACGCACGGTGCAGAGAGAAGCTTAGGGCCTTCAAGGATTCCCACTCCTTCAGAAGGCGGTAAATAATACATCTTATTGGATTTGAGGGAAGAGCTTCACACTTTGCAGAGAAAAAATATCATAATTCAAATGCGTGTGGTGCAACAGGCCATGGCAGGGACACAAAGGGATAAAATAAATGCTAAAAAAATGGTATCGGTGGAGTTTCATGTTGTCATTACCAGCAGAGATAACTGTGCTGGCCTCTCGAGCCTAATACATAATGTTGTTCCTCCTCTTCCTCTCCTGAGCAGTTTCAGCTGCTGCATAATTGAATGTGAAAACAGTGTATTATTCTGTCTGCGGGACAGAATTGAAAAACATCAGAAAACTGGGAGATGGAATAACATTTTGGACCACGCTGGGTACGCCTGACCACATCACTGAGCAAATGTAACCCGGAGATCCAGAGGGGCCGAGCGCTGAAGCATGACGACGTCCTCGGCTGTCTCCGCACCGTCCTGATTCATTGTCATTCACTGAATACCAGGACTCAAAGACGGGTGTGCACTCTTCACCCTCAGAGCGGGAGGTGAAGGGGAGGCGACAGAGTTGTTTGTGTCTCTGACTCGGACTTATCTCATTATTTGATTGATTTTTTAAGCAGAGACTTGGAAAAAGAGGCTGAGACCGGCGGGACGAACCCTCAACTCGCTGACCTCATCTGTCTGAATATTTGGATTGGACAGGCCGCTCTGCTTGTCTCGCCTGCAGTGGCTGCGGTCGTTGTGTGTTTTGATTTAATATCAAAGGTAATCCATGAAACTGGGAGGCTTTGAACTTTTCAGCAGAGCGTCAAAAGGCCGACATCCTCCTGGACTATATTTGGGTGTACAGCCAGACAGGAGCTTCTGAGTGAATATACCATGATGTTTATAGAAGTGGACAACAGCCTAAATAAACAATTTCAGTGAAAATTCAAGAATTCTAAAATTGTTTTTCAAATGTCACAAACCACTAGCTGGATATTAGTCTGCATGTTGCCATTTGAGTATATTTTGTACTAGGGATGGATCATACTATCGGGTGCAAAGTTTGGCTGGTATGTAAAATTTCATACCTTCATACAACACGAAACTTCAGACAGTGAGTGTGCTACTTACTTTCAGCTTTTCAGACTAATAAATACATAAGTAATAGTAAACAAGTAATATTATCTCACCTATGTTCCTTATTAAACAGAGAAACACAACTGCTCACCTTTTGAGCCGAACGCTCTCTCAGTCACAGAAGACTGACGAGGCTTAATTTCCTCATTAACTCATCATAAAACACACTTCATTCAAACGCCACAGAAAAAAAATAAAACTCACCCAAGTCATCTTTGTTACTCTTGCTAGTAATCTAGTTAATTAGTTCCAACAATCACCAGCTCTGGTGTGGTCCAAACAAACCCTTAATTCACCGAGTTAGATGTAAAAAACATGCTGTTATTCTCTAAAGTCTCTCTCTGCCTGCTGGCTGCCAGCTGTTTACAGTCCTGTAACTTCTCCCTCTACCACTAGGTGTCCCTGTGTCTTTCAGTTCAGCTGCCTGTTCCACCAGTAGAGACCACAGACTGAGCTCTGGCGGTGCATGCTGTGCACAACATACAATAAGCTTAATAGAAAGAGGAGCGCCTGCATTTATGACGGTATTGAAAAACAAACCCTTGGGATCCCTAAAATCCCTGGTATACTGCAATACCCTGATAACACCCAAGTCTATTGGACACAAAGGTAACAGCTGATATTCGCCTTGCAGACTGCCATGAGCCTGTTGGCAAATAAGATGACATATACCACTGACAGTAGCCGATGTTTTTTTGTTGTGTCACATTAATTTTGCAAAGGTTACATAGCCAGCCTGAGACTATCAGCGTCCCATTGTCCTGTGGACAACAGAAAATGTGTTTTGGACAAACAGAAATCAGGGCATAATGACGCAGTAAACTCAATATCGCTCTATCAGATGACACAACCTATTGTTTCCCTGAAACGGCTACATTATGAACAACTAATTCATGCTGACATCGGCAGAAGGGGGGCGAATTAACGTTATCTGTTATTGCAGGCTGCATTGAGTTACACTATGATGAGTTCAAGCTATCCTACAAATGAGTAATGGGTGAAGGTATTTTTACATATTGAACTTAGTAAAAAGACTTTTGAAGCCGTTCTTTTTCTTGTGAAAGAAGGAATTTAAAAGGTTCTTTCATAATGGAGTATGGTAGAATTTGTGCTTTCTAAAAGATTTTGTAATCAATTATTGAATGATTTACATCAGTTGGATTTATTTCCCCATTTTGTTGAATAAAGATTATTTTGTTTCCTTGGACCCAAAGAAGGAGGGAACAACAAGAACATAAACAACGCCAAAAAACATTACTATCGCTGCATTCCTAATTTGAGCAGAATTATCAACACTGAGGTGTGCTTAGAATGAGATTACAAGTCTTATAAATTCTCTAAATGTGTTTATCATGTAAGTAAACTATTTTCCACTTTCCCGAGGAAGCCCTAGCAGACCCCTGGACATCCATGGACTTCGGTTTGAGAGCCGCAGAGGAGAGCAGAAGTCCTCCTCTACGACTGCAGCTCCAGTGATTAAAATTTTCTGAGCCAGATGGTCATGAATTTTTCACCCTTCTCATGGCAAAGATTAGTTTTTGAATTGATTTATTAGCTCGGAAAAAAAACCCACGCTAGGTATTTATATGCAACACCGAGGCTACACTTCGAAATAAAAACATACCTACTCTGTGCTGTTTTTAATTTTTTCATGTGAGTGCTGATGTGACACGTTATCTTGTTGGTTGCATGCTGAAACTGTTGCTTGCACAAAAGGTTAATAAAGTTCATGGAATAATTTGCTGGAAACATTTTTGCTTGGGGAGTCATTTGTGTTTGTTAAATACAGATGTTGTTACTAAAAGCAATATCATTTCCAAAGAGACATGCAGCATTTGGAACGTATGACGGCATTTATTAAACTTGGAGGCTGTTTCAAAGAAATCTATGTAATGTGACAGCTGAACCAACAGAAACAAGACAGAAAAAACATCTCTTGTCTCTGCTCTTGTCAAGTATTAAGGATTAATTTTTAAAATAATAAGTATGTTAATAGTTATTTCATCTGTTTTGGCTGTAAAAGTAGCTGAAAGGTAACAGTATTCCTGACTGTAATTGAGAGATGCACAGGTTGCAACTTCCTTGGCCGATTTCGATATGCTGTTTCATAAAAGTTTGACGTGTCAAATCCGATTTTGTTTTTTTCTAATAACTGGAAACAACAACATAAACAATTGGCAAAAGCCACTGTGAACTTTGCTTGAAATACTAAAGATGTGTGTTTAATCAAGCATCCACAAATAATCTCAGTGAAAATAAGTGCTCTTAACTATTGAGAAACCTAGTTCAAAAACATTTAAATTGGCTGCTCAAACCATTTCTCAGGACTGCAGGCGTGAGATCACATCACGCTTCATTGACAGTTCCCTTTTAGCTCAATGAATGTTACCATGATATCTTCCTTTTAATACCATAAACGGCCACAGAATAAATAACTTTATCTTTAAAATGGACCCTACTTGATAAGATAGCTAACTAAACCAACTAGCAAACTAGGCTGTACCACTCAAATCTGTTTTTATTGAACTATACCTCCAGGAATATGTTGCAGGACTTAGTGCCTCTGCATGTGTGTGACAGAGAAAGTGAAAGAGAGAGGGAAGAGAAGGTGGAAGGTGGACTATAGCATGTATGTTATTAATACCTCAGAAGGCCATGAGTTGAACCATTTCACTAGATGCAAAGCAAGCATTTGTCTACAGCTGCCAGCAGTGGAAAAACACTCAAAATTCGTCTTACCTGTTCCTTCTTCTCTTCAGATGGCCGATTTAATTGCTTGAAGTGAGGATCACTGACTACGCTGAGAACAGATGTTTGCCACCTCCTTTCAGTTTCCTCCACAAGTTTACTGGTAAAAACAAAAAACGAAGCATTAGAATAATAATTTAGACACTGATCTTTATGACAACCATTGAAACATAAGTGCATATACCCTCCACTGCCTTGTGAGTAGACAGCTAGAAGTTGTGGTTAGATTGAATTTGGAAGGTCAGCCAAGCTAACTAGCTTGCCTAAACTACGTAAGTATGACGAAAAATTAGCACTTAAAGAAGCCTCACCTAAAGCTGTGTAATCTTCAACATGTAGTCACATAAAAACACATCCACCATACACACGACAGCTCTGTGTACATGAAATAACACTTTAAAAGTTTTAAAAGGTGAGTGGAAAGCTCCGACACAACTCTGCGAAATGTGCTTTTGATTGACAGAAGGGCATTCATTATTCAGAGTCTGATTTCTGCTTTAAATTAAAACACATTATATATTATAATTGAAATATGAAAGCGCTCTAGAAATGCATTACTGTAGATAGGCACAAAGGCAGTGGGAGTGTGCTTTGTCTGCTGCATACTTTTCACGCTTCTTTTGTCCATTAACACGTTTATGACTCATTGATGAGTGCATGATTTTTTTTTCCCGCTTTTCAAAGAACACTGAAATGACTCCAACACATCTGACATGACTTGACCTCAATTATGCCGCCGTTTTTGCCATCAACAGTTGTGTCGAAACATCTCTGGAGTACCCCACTCTCTCTGTGAATTATCTGTGAGTTCAGTATTTGTGGGCAGAGACTAAAAGACATGTAACCGCAACATCAGCCACACTCAACCTGCTCTGCTTGGGGGGCACTTTTAGAAAATGCCAAGAGGTCAGGGGCCAGGAATAAACGTGTGTCTAGGATTTTAGGATGTTTCTTGTATTTCTGCATGTCTCTCGGATTTTAACACAATTCTAATTCAATTCTGATTTAGGGCATTTCTAGGATTTTAGTACTCTTCTAGGATTTTAGCACATCTCTAGGATTTTAGTACGCTTCTAAGATTTTAGGATGTTTTTTTGGATTTTTAAGATGTTTTTCGGATTTTAGGACAATTATAGGATTTTAGCACATTACTAGGACTTAAGATTTTCTCAGATTTTAGGACGTTTCTAGGATTTTTTGGATGTTTCTTGGATTTTTGGACATTTATAGGATTTTAGGACATTTCACAGATTTCAGGACATGTCTTGGATTTTAGGACATTTCTAGGATTTTTTTCAGATTTATGGAAGTCTCTAGGATTTTCAGACATTTCCAGGATTTTAGGGACGTTTCTAGGATTTTAGGACATTTTTAGGATTTTAGGACATTTTTAGGATTTTCAGACTTTAGGGGGTTAACTAGGACCTCTGGCGGGGTGTGTCGGGGATCCTCCACTGGCACTTTCTATGATAAACAAGCTCTATTTTGATGCCATTTTATGCGCTCTGGTACCTTATGTATACTAAAAGTACAAAAATAATTCCCAGTGTGAATCTTTTTAGTTTTATTGTGAATTATAAAATGGTCACCCAGCACCCTACTGGAGGCCAGATTTGGCCTGCAGGCTGTGAGTTTAGTGTCACTGTGCCACATCTTTTTGAGGTGCGTCTGTACTAAACAGCATGCATGTAAACCCTTTAATACCCCTCTACGCTCTCTGTGGAGCCCTTTCTTCTTAAAACAGCCAACCACAGCGCTAACAAGCCTTTAAAAGAACATTATGAATTATAATTTGAGAACATTATGTGCTAATTTCTCCAGGGGTAATTCTACTAGCCAGGCTCTGTGTGAGGCCTTTCTCACTGCCTCCCCTCCCCACACACACAGAGTCACAAACAGTGAAACCATAACATTTCTCACTGTGCTGCAGCAGCCTATATTTTCACGCTGTGGTGAGTGGGAGCTCAGCGGACCATGCTGGCAAGTCTGAATCACTCCAGTCATTTTCAGTCTTAAGCATTATTCCAACAAGGAAGACACTTATTACCACAGTCGGGCAGTTTCTTCCCAGGCAGATCCCCCGACACCTGCCCGCCCTGCAGGACACTGTTCCATGAATGTGTCTTTGGAGCTGCACACACTCACTTAGATACACGCATAAAGTATATTATACACATCCCACAAGAGCTGGCAGGACACAGAGGTGCACATGCATGCCCAAACATACATGAGCATACATCCTCACAGGCTCACAAACACACATAAAATGAGCACCACCATTACAAAGCTATCCCGACCACAGTCAGTCTCTCAGCTCGCCACGGGAGGGTGATGTATATATTTACCGCCTTTACAATGGATCAGTCACGGAGAAACACTGCACCAGGTGCAGAGGCAGTAAAGCTAAATTACTTCAAATAGTGCTGCTTTCACACTGCTCACCGCTGCTTCACCCGCAGATACTCCACATTAGCTTGGCACTTTTCCTCCGAGTAGATTTACAAACTTAGAGCCGCATTAAGCAATATTTGACAACTTGGCGGCCGAAAATAAACTGCAGAACAGCTTCATCACTAACTTTTTTCAGGTTTCTATTTGGTTTCAGTGTGAGTTCAGTTACAACTGAATGGTCTTTATATTAGCACTTAAAGGGATAGTTCAAACCTTTTAAAGTGGGGTTGACCAAAGTCCTTCCATTGTGTATTACTCAAAGTTTTGGGAGGTAGACTGGAGTCCGCAATGGAAGCTAAGCAATGTACTGCTGTGGACAGGGGCAGTAGCAAAACATATTTTTGCCACCAAAAAAAATCAACATCAGTTGAAGTGTACACAATATTTTGAATATTTGAGTTCACTGGCAGTGGAAATGCAGTCTATCGCCAACATTTAGCAGCCAAACCAAAACAAAATGTCTTTTGCAAGAACCACAGCCATGTGAACAAGCCCTCAAAGATTTGAGTTTTCCATCGTGTGTGACAAAGAAATGCCTCAATCATTCTACTGAAACTGCACATTAAGGGAAAACGTATATAAAATATTTCTACCTGTTTAGCGCAAGTCCAATGTTCAGAGGTACTTTACGACCCTGGACTTTGTCTCCTATCTGTTAATTTCAATATTTTGGTCTTTCTAGGTTGCTAAAGGCAGGCAGCCTATGACTGGTTTACATGAACAGCTATCCCCAACTTTATGAGGGGATTCAATGGAAGACAAGGGGTCCTCAATCCAACAAAACAAAAACAACGAGCTGCATCAGAGTGTCGGTGGTTAGCTGCACTACAATCATCTGGATTGTTTTTCAGACTGTGGGAAGCTCTCTTTAGAGTCACAGAGGACACAGCAGTGCCCCTTTAAAATTACACGCAGTCAGTTAAAGTGAAAACATATTTGAAAAGCACAGTTCAACACAGTAAATGCACTGAGTGAATCTCTGCTCACGTGCCCTCGAGCCAAACATAAAACCCTGCGCCTGGTGCCTGGAAAAGGTGCTAGGATCTGATTGGAGGCCGACGGTTCATTGATATTTTCATTCAGACTTCGCCTTGAGCTTTAATTTATGCAATTAAACTGCTGCCTCAATGAAGCGCTTGGATCGCGTTTGCCTGCCACGCTGCTTGAACTCACAGCCTCGGCAGACACGGACACGGGCGAGGAGGCTGCCACACTCGGTTTGCTGTGTGTGTTCGAGTCGTATTGTGTTTAAACAATGTTTGTCAAAACAATCATTAAACTCAGCAAGAAACCATGATGTTTCTGTAACACAGTTCTCACACTATCTGTACATTCATGCTGATTCGTGATTAAAATCTCATTCTGATTGATGACTACTGTGATGAGAAAAATAAAGTTGTAAATTAGGATTGATGCAAAAAGGGTATAAATAGTGAATCACAGCGAGATAATGGTATTTACGAGCAAAGAAAACACTGAATCAATTTAAATATGGGATATATATATATATTTATGAATGAAATATTTATGAATGAAATATAATATATAATCTTTAATTATATGAATTGAATATATTATATGAAATATAAATATAATCTTTAATTATATGAATTGAATATATTATATGAAATATATATGAATTTAATAAGAGACTTTTAGAAGATTAAGTCTGACACCTTTTTCCATCTAAAAACCCCGAGCACATTGGTGCGACTTCCCATGAAAACGTGGGGAAAAGGGCAGAAGGTAACTTTGTCAGAAATGTTCCACGAACTGCAAAAAAATGGTAGATTTAGAAAATTATTTTGTTAAAAAAAAAAAAAAGCTGAGGACAAAATAAATTTCTTGTGCAGTGTTCAGATGCCTTTTTTAACCCTTTGAAACCTGAGCACTGGCTTGATTTCTTTCAAAATCATGGGGGGAAAGGCACTGAGCAACTTGGCAAGTAATGTTGCAAGTAAAATTGCAAGAAATTATATGATTTGGAAAATTATTTTTTTGAAAGCTAGAAAAAAAGTTCTAAATACTGTACATATAATTATATATTGAAAATTATTTCACATAATTACTATTATTTTGGGCACTTTGTTGTGGTCGTTTACTGTTTTTTTTAAATTTTCTTTGTCTTTTTTTCAGGTTATTTTCTTTTACTTGTTTTTTTACTCATTGCCTTTTTCACATGTTTTTGAAAGAAATCAAGTCAATTAGCTCAGGTTTCAAAGTGTTCAGCCCTGTTCCCTGTTTAGTTTTGTTTTTGACTTTCTTTTTCTTTTCCTTTCTTTTTTGTCCTTTTTTTCCGACTAATTATTGGTAATTTTCTTGTACTTTTTTGGAGGGTCATTTCCTCTTTAATTGCTCATTGACGTCTTCCTGTGATTTTGAGAGAAATCAAGCCATTTTGCTTCGGTTTCAAAGGGTGAAACATGTTTGATTTCGTCAGTGATTCAAGACAAGAAACAGACTGCTCAGACTGAGTTTTTATGACCACCTTACACCAAATGATCGATATCATGGGAGCTCACAACCGCTGAGGTAAAACCCTCAAGGTTTTATTCTGACATTGGAAGTTTTTCTGCGACAATGAAATCACTTGAAAAATCATTTGTGGTAAAGCTGACACAAGCTTTTGTATCCTTTCTTCAGTAAATGCCTCAGCTCAAACAGAGAGTATGACCTTCTGACAGTTTAAATGGCACCTTCCTCAGTACAAAGAGCTCACACAGATTACATGAACATTACAATGCATGTGGGGAAATCTTTTGTGAACTGAGCTGCAGGTAAAAACTTCGCCTTGAAAACCGTCTTTTTAAATTCACTGTGAACATGATGAAATCAACAAGGTGTTCATTTTCCATTTGGTGCACGTGTGCTTCATCGTGTCCTAACAACATGCTCTGAATCTCAGGCTCCTGTGGAATCCGTGACATATATTTCCGTGAGAGCGCCGTGCCTAAACACTACCGTTGTCGGATGTGTGAAGCGCTGATAACAGCAGAAGCTCGGCGCAGCTTTTATGCCGGTTCTGATGGCAGATTAGAAATATGCAAGCTTGCATTAAGGAGGCTCTGTGGTGAGAGAAGCTGTTTGTTGTTGTTGCTGTATTTCTGCAGGATGATACAGTGACATTATCTGCGCTGATGTGCCCGACCTGTTCCTTGTGCGTCGACTCCTCTGCCAAAATGTTGTGTTGTCTCACAGGGAGACTGTCAAGAGTTCTGCGTTACAAAAACCTCCCAAAATGCTACTCCTTGTCCTTCACAAAATTGGTACTCTGATAAAATAAAAAGGTTCTTACACCTTATGTTGAAGCGTTTAATGCCCTCTGAAAGGAGGTCTAAACTGAATTTGATGTTATGTGAAAAAAGATACTTTGATCTGCTTGTTGTGTTACTTGTATCCAAATTAATATATTGTTAGTTTGCACTTTTTCTTAAAAATAGTACTTTACTTAACTTCCTTATAGACGTATTTGATTAAATGCTATGACAACAGTAAAGTATTCACCTTTATTATTATTTATAATTATTATGATAGTAGATACTTAATTTAACTTTATTGTAACTTCAGTTTATTCAATAATATATTTTAGTAGTTAAAAGTAGTTTGAAGGACATTTGAAAATATTGCGATACATATTGTGTATTGTGATATAGCCTTATAATATCACAATAATATTTTATTGCCCAGCTCTTACTTTTAATGGTGTCAGTTTGACAAAATGAATATAGAGGTGCTGGACGAGTGCATGAGTCTTGATTTTGTCTCAGGAGCTTTGTCGCAGTATAAGGAGTATCCTGGGATCAGGTGCATATAATTCTACCTCCAAACAATTGCAGAAATTTGTACTCTCATCATCAGATTTATAAGCATAAGTCTGGTTCTGTTTCATAAATCTCAATCATTATGGAACAGGGATCATGCACAAGACTCATTTCCACTCCCAGCTGGCCAGAAATAGACGTAAACACGCCCTGACTCGATACCTGTGCCCGCTCCTCCAAACATTCAATCTGTCCGTGAGAGGGAAGGCTCGTTCGTGGGAGGGTGAATTCATCAGGTCAGAAACAAAAATCTAACTGAATGCTAATGTTGATTGTATTAGCAATTCATTTGGCAACCCACACACTCCAAATTTAAAAAATAAAAAGTGAAAAAAAGCAACTTAAACTGCCGTCTACATAATTGTACGCTAGGATTTTTCAGAGATATGGTAGAATTATTTTCAAAGAAGTTGTAATTATTCAAGCGCATTCTCTTTGATGAGTGGGCGGGAAACATAAAAAGCTGCAGTGAAATGCTTTTGGACTGAAATGAACCGTGTGAAAATGATGCATATTTGCCCAGAAGAACACATTAAAGCATTTTCCAAGAATCTGCTCACCAAGCTTCCTTTCTTCAGCTCTCTTAAGATAATATTTGCCTATGATAACCAATATGTTTGCAATAACAGCTATCTGTTCCAAAGCAAACTCCACCACCCTGCAGTTGCTGCGGAGAGCTGTGATTTAAATGTCACTTATCTGGGAATTTGATGCTAGTTTCTGTCTGTGAAAACTATGGACGTTCTTCAGTCTCCGAGAAACAATGAAACTTTCTGTGTGTGAACCAAAGAAGCTGCACAGTTTGCAGTGACAGATAATGCACACTAATGCACACGGCTTTGGATATATGATTGCCCGTCTGTCAGCGGGAGATCTGATGGAGTTTCAAACTGAATCCTACGAGCAATGTGGAGATATGCTGGTTTTGAATCATATATCCTGTGATGTGCTTTACACATTGTGCAACGTCTGGTTTATCTTCATGCTTTTGATGGAGTTCATATAACACTGGGTAAAGTTTTTTTTTTTTTTTAAACATCTGTCAGTTTTTTCTCTGCAGTTTTTTAATCACTTGCTGCTACACTGGAAAATAATGCTGAAAAAATATGCCCAAATTCTATCAGTAATGTACTTTTTAGAGCCAAAATAACTTCACATTCTACTGTAGAATACTGTGATATATATTGTTGAAGTAGTGACACTGTAAAATAACAGTAGGATGATGGTAACTACACATTATTCAGCAGAAATCTACTCTGAATAAAACTGCTGTAAAAATACAGGCAAAATCTTACAGTAATGCAGGGATACTCTACTTGCTTTTCTTGGGGGCCATTTTTGCAAAATGAAAGAGCACCAGGGGCCAGTCACAGCAGGTCCATGCATGTTTCTAGGATCTGAAGACGTTTCTCGGATTGTAGGACGTTTCAGGGATTTAAGGACATTAGGATCCTCTGATCCTTCACTGCCACTTTTTTTGATAAACAAGCTTTATTTTTGTGTTGTCTTGTACACTGTGGCACCTTATGTATACTTAAAGTACGATGTGGATAATGGGGATTAACAAATGGTTGGGGGGCCTCCTGGCACCCTATCAGGGGCCAGATTTGACCCGCCAGCCATAAGTTGTGTATCACTGTAGTACTGTACGGTTTCTTCAAAATACAGTGAAAAAAAAAACCAAACTGTTATTCTTGATGGTTTTTAACGCCAATATTACTTCTATAAAAACATGGACAAATTTAACAGTAATGTACTTTTTTTAAACTTTAACTTAACGTTCACTTAAAAAAATTACAGTAAAACATCGTAAATCTTTATGCTTTTTGGAGTCAATTTAACCTTACACTCTACGATAGAATAAATTTAACGGTGATATTTTTTGAAGTACCTGCAGCTGCCAGTAGTTTACCATAATTTAACGGAAAATTTGATACAGTACACTAATCAAACCTTACACACTGAGAATAGAACAAAAAAATTTTAAAAAGTTTTGAATACCGTCTCTTTTTTCCCCTTTGTTAAATCATTTCCATATTAAGGCTTTTTTACAATGCTCGCGGGTTGCCTTCGAACACAGCCACTAAAGTGTGAGTTGAGGATTAGAATATAATCTCCGACTCCTTGCAACTTCTGTGCAGTGCTATCATTTCCAACCGCACAGGAAAGGGCTTTTTTCTGTTGGTGGCGGGCCAAATCCATTGCGTTTCCATTTTTCAACCTCTCCTGCTGCCCTTATCCAATTCAGGGCTTATGATTGTAATACTAAAACAGAGCGAGTTGTCAAACCAGAAACAGCAATGATGAATGCCCCACTGCTCTGTGTGCTTGTTTGTTTTGGGGTGGCGTGGGGCGAGGGGGGGGGGCAGAATTGAATTTTATGCTTAGTTGTTGAGGTGCATTTTCTTGACCGCGGCTGCTCTGCTGTACTCTCGCAGGCAGCATTGATTAAATAGAATAGTTCTGTTATCTGGATAAAAAGGGGAGAAACATGAGGACGATAGTGGGCAAGGGAAAATAATGAGTTCTTTCATCTTGGCAGTGAGGGCGTCTGCGTCTTTCAGACTTCCCAGGGAGATGTACACAGCTTAAGGAAACGTTTAATTAGAAAATGTCAACCTTGTGTCTGTGTGCGATGTGTGCGGAATAATAACGTTTATGATGTGAATATGACAGCACGTTCCCTTTCGGGCTGCTTTCACAACTCAAAAGACGTGCAATCAATTGATTCTGAAGAGGGAGAGAAAATAATTAGCCGCCTACGTTGCTGCCACCGCTCTGAAGAAGACAAGGAGCATGGATGGCACTGGATTTTAAACATATTTTCATATCGTATCAAACGAGACGATAGTCCCGCAGCAAAACCCTCCCCATCCGTATGCGTGTGGGTGAGACAGGTAGCTGGTGCTGAAGTCGGAGAAAGTAAAAAGTCAAAGCTATTCGTCATAATGACTCATGAGGAGGGCTGCACAATAAATAATCACCATCATAGTTGTGGCTTGTCATAATTAAAAGTACATGATGGTCTGTGATATTTACATTTAAGATGTGTGTTCCTTTTATAGAAAACTGCTCATCAAATCAACCACTTCCTAAACTAACAATCAGCTTCCACTTTTGAAGAGCAGTCCACTAGATGGGCAAAACAATAATCATCTGTCATCATCAGTTGTTTGAAAATGTTTCAGATTCAAGAGAGGATAAATCATTTTCAAAGAGTGCATCAGACTTGTGTCTGCACCACAAAGCAACACAACTAACTTTCTAGACCTAAAAAACTCTACAATCTGCAGAACAACAAATGCATGAAGGCAAAGAACATCCAAAGAAATTTAATGACACTGATTAAACCTCACTCAATCTCCATCTTTGTCCAGTGAAAAGACATCAGACAATCCATGACAGTGATGCTGCAGTGCATCAATAGGTGGGTTTCCATTAACCCTCAAATCGTGCATATTGAAATGTGAATATAAAATATTAAAACAAGCCTAATGGAAACACAAAAACTCCCCTTTACCATAAAAAAGTTTCATGCTCGCATTAGTTGCTATTTCAGGTGATTCAAAAAAACATATTTCACAAAACTGCAATAAAAACACTTTTTTTTTGCTTTTCTAGGTCACATGATGCTATGGCTATGTGCTTGTCAGTAGGAACTGGCTCCCTCATGATGCAGCAGGAGCTACAAGAGCTGTTATTGCATCACATAACTCTTCAAAAATTCAGCAGATCATCTGGAAGTTCAGCTCCTCTGTGAAATCGTGGACTATCATCTCCCAGAAATCCCTCATACGTAGCCTCTCCCGCGTATAAGGGGCTCGCCTTTCCATCATGGCTCCATAACACGCCTACGTGGCCTTGGATTGGATATGATGACGGTTAGTGCGGTGGCTGCAATAGAAATAAAGCTGCTAATGTTTTGAACCTCCATCGCCATGGTTACTGGGATGTTATCACCAGAGGAGAAGTCTCAGGGCATCACTCAGTGGAAACACAGTCATCTTGCAATTGTGTTTTATCAACATTTAGAAAATATAACTTAGGGTTCATACAAATTGTAATGGAAACCAGTTTACTGTACCTCCACTGCCACAAAAAAATAAAAAATACAGCAGTGGATATGTATCTATAGGACAAAGACGAAGCAAAACGAAGCAAGTTTAAAATTGTGACTTTCAATGAGCCAGACAGAAACTTCAGGTTCTTCCTTGAATGGGTTAGAAAATCAAAATAAATACGGAAGAGTCACGCCCTCCCAAACTTGCTCTACATATTTAAGGGTTAAAACAATGAATATTCATAATAAAAATAATTTATTTTTGCCATAATGGTGCAGCCAAGAGCTGTGGTCTAAAAAAGCATACACCTCAGAAAAATAATAAATAATAATAAAAGTAACAACCCGACATTTATCACCTAAATGTTCCAAATATAAAGGACCCAGTGTCGACTGAATCTATCACAGTGATATTATGAAACCAAAAACTGCTTCAGAAAAACTTTCCTGTGATACAAAAACTAAGAAATAGGTGTAAAAATAAAGTTGATATTAAAGAGTAGTTTGTGAGGCCCTCTGCCCCCCAGCGCTCCCCCTCATTAAGACACAAATGGTTCAGTCTGCACCTGCACTGTGGTTTGATCACAACCTAACGTGGCTAATTGTGCTGACTGCTGGCAAGCTCGACGCTTTTTTCCTAAACATCAAAGCTAAATCTGGATACCCAAATAAAGCCAGAATGAAAGGAGAGAAATAAAATATTGAGGGAAAACAACTCGTGACATATTTGTGTCAGGAGAAAGGTGAGCTGGCTGATGTTTTAGGACTGCTATAAGCTCATACAGCTGCCTGTGTGGTGCCGTTTTTTTATTTATCTTGCAGTCTGTGTATGTTTGTGTATTTACATAACAGTACAGCGCAAGAAGTGAATGCAAATGATCTGTGTGTGTGTGGATAGAAGAGTGGAGAGGGCAGAAGCTGAATTTACATAAGTGCTGCAATAACATGAATATTTATTTAAAGTGACACAAGAAATTATGTGTCACTTAAGCACTAAGCTAATAATACTGCAGTTTAAAATACACGATGGTGTTCGTATGCAAGAACGGCAACAGGTTTAACACTCCATCTCATCATCGTATAGTAAAACAAGTTCAGATGGAGGCTGAAATAACACGTTTTTTCCAGTTTATTGCTTTAAAGAAAGGTAAAATAAACAGATTTAAGCCAATTATGGTTCAAATGTGACGTATTATTCCTAAATTCCATCGGGTCCGTCAACGCTGCGTTACGGCCTCTGATTGTCTAGGACATTTCTAGGATTTTAGAATGTTTCTAAGATTTTAGTACGTTTCTCGGACTTTAAGATGTTTCTAGGACTTTAGGACATTTCTCAGATTTTTTTACGTTTCTAGGTTTTTAGGATATTTCTAGCTTTTCAGGACATTTTTCGGATCTTACAAAATTTCTGGGATTTTAGGATGTTTCATTTAGAAAATGGTTATTAGGGGCCAGATTTGGCCTGCGGGTCGTAAGTTGAGTATCACTGCCATAGTGCATGAAAAGGCATAAAAATTGAGCTATATATATATATATATATATATATATATATATATATATATATATATATATATTTTTTTTTTTTTTTTTTTTTTTTTTCCTAAAAAAGCTTTGGATAAAAACATTAAACAGTTCAGCATACGCACCTAAAGAAAAAACTCATATACTCAGCAACATCTCTTACTGTCCCCCATTCAAAGCGGACTAGAAGCAGGCCTAGACTGAAGACAAATTTCCACCGTTTTGGACAATAAAGACAAATTCTATTCTATTCTGATCAGCTTATCATTGAGTCCAATTAAATGTTTGTGTCATATTTGAAGAAAATCCCTTGAAGCACGTTTGGGATATTGCGTTCACAACTAGCCTGACAAATGGAGAGACAACCCAAAAACATTTTGCCTCTGGCCTTGGATATCATCGGTGGAGAGGCATAAATAATAAATAAATATGCAAGACTGCCAGTCACATGTGTCTGATTTATAGCTGCTCTGTTTTAATGTTGTTTGTAATGTGTTTGATGATGACGCTGTTGAAGGCCACAAGCAAAAACATGTCGGTCTTACAGTAAAGGTGTTTTTATACTACAAGTGTTACTGGAGTTTTGACCTCGTTATACCTCATTATATATGAACTTTGATATCCATTCACCTGCAAATAAAATGTCTTATTCATCCATCTTCTGTTAGAGTCCAAAGAGCCTAAAGCTCATGAATAGTTGACCTATGAAAGAGATATTTAAGTGTGGAGGAGTCCACAAAAGCCCCAGACGTTTGCACATCCTTGAAATGCTTTTTCCTCTCCGCTCTCTGGCCTTCCGGGTGCAGCCCTTCACTGTGGTAACTGTATTTGGCTTTCAGATCCATGAGGGCTTTAAAACGGCCGCACAGGTAAATGCTGCTTCCTCCCTCCAGCTTGTTAATCCTCGCTAAAACACACATAGATCACAATTAATGGGAGTCGCCTCTGATCTCTCTGAATCCCTTTTCATCCACTTAGCGGCGGTGACTCCATCGGATCCGGCGCCTCTCAGAAACGCTCTTTAAGTTTGTTTTAACCCGGCTTAATCTAGTCTCTTACAAGTTAAAGGCCTTCAAGGAACCTTTAGGGGTTCTTCAGAGGGCGACCACACTTCATTAAGTTCCTTAAAAAAATCCATCAATGTTTCATGAAACCCAAAGGGACCTTCCACAAACCTCCAACAAGTGAAAGGATTTACAGAAGCACGTATTTGTGTCAGGCTCGGACACCCAAAAAAAAAAAGTCCAAACTCATTCATTCGGAAAATATACTTTTTTGGTGCCTTAACCAAAAGTCCAATAAAAATATTGATAAAACATGAATTCAGTTCAGCTGAGAACTGGTGCAGAAACTATACAATGATTAATTGATTGGTTGAAAATGAATTACAAGTATTTCTGATGTTTAAGGTCATTTTTAAGCAAAAATTACAGATAATCGCCAGGTTCCAGGGTATCAATTGTAAAGACTGGCTGCTTTTGTCTGGTTTATATATATTATATATTGTAAACTGACATGGTGACTAAGTAATAGGCTTGGGCGGTAACACTGTATTACGTTATACCAGGGTAGTTAGAAACCCTGAAGGTATGATTTTCAGTACCACGAATAATATATATAGATACAAATACAGGCGTTCCTATTTCTATTAAACTACTACGATTATATGTAGTACACAGCACGCACCACCAGAGCTCTGTCTGCGGTCTCTATTGGTGGAACAGGCAGCTGAGCTGAAAGACACAGTGACATCTAGTGGTGGAGAGAGAAGTTACAGGACTGTAAACAGCCGGCAGCCAGCAAGGCAGTGGTGGGCCGTAAGGAATAACGGCCTTTTAGCGTTTTTATACATCTAAGGTGGTAAATCTGGGTTTCATTTTGACCAATCCAGAGCTGGTGACATAAGTAAATTTAGAAAATGATTTTTTAAAAAAAGAAAAAATGTCCCAAAAACTACATTTATAAATAGAAATAATAAAAATAATAACTAATTGTTGTGGGGGGGCAGGTTTCTACTAAATTTTCTTGTACTTTTTACTAATTTCTTACGAGTTTTGGGGTAATTTCTTCTGAAGTTGCTCATTGCCTTCTTCCCATGTTTTAAAAGAAATCATGCCAATTTACTCAGAGTACAAAGGGTTAAATCTATATTTCTTAACATAGAAAATATAAATGACAAGATCTGATGCTTTTTCGCTAAGCTAGGCAGTTCTTCCTTCCAGCTGAGCTCACACATTTCTGACACGTCTTTGGACTGGATGCACAGAGATCAAACTTTTATCAACCTTTTCATCTAACTTCTGGTAAGATATCAAACACGTGTATTTCTCAAAGTGTTGAGGTGTTCGTTTTAGGCGCTCTCCGGCACGCCGAGGATCTTTGGTGACCCTTCGATGAACCCCCGTTCTGTAAAGTGTGATGTTGCCAGACGCAGCGCGCTCCACTGGCCTCTAAAACCAAGTTAAACATGGAGACAGTGTGAGGTTATTTATTGCCTCCATAAAAGCTGGCGAGTGCGAAAGGGAAGAAGGGGGGAAGATGGAGGACAGGTTGAGAGACGGAGCAGCTGCGGGCTCGGCTCTCCGAGAGGCTGCAGTTTGTCACACAAATCAACACAGGATGCTATACAAATTCACCGACACACACATGCGGCGCAAAACACACAGTCACATGTGAGTAAAAGCAAGAGGTGATGACTAAAACGTTGGTTGTTAACTGGTGGGTCGCGGCCCAGAGAGGGTCGCGTCATTGGGTGGAGACATTAACAGTGAGTCTGCTGCACAGAGATTTTAATTTGACGCCTCGCACGGCCGCGAGAGAGTGTTGTATTGTGTTGTGTTGTGTGGTGTTGTGTTGTGTTGTGTTGTGTTGTGTTGTGTTGTGTTGTGTTGTGTTGTGTTGTGTTGTGTTGTGTTGTGTTGTGTTGTGTTGTGTTGTGTTGTGTTGTTTTTTTCCTCTCTCCCCAAAGCTACAAATAATTTTTCTTGAGCCTCCAAAAGTGACTCATGTTCATCCCACATGATGTGTTTAATGACCATCAGAAATTTGATAATCCAACATTAATTTCTATTTTTACAATTTCTGGCTGTGATAAATTGTGCCGTTTCTGGTGAATTTTATTTTGGCAGGCCCACAGGTTTTGAAGGCCTGTTTTCTTTAAAATAACCCAAAATATTAAAAGATTTTAAAAGAAATTGGCAAAGATTTTTAGAGGGAAAGGAATCTCCAAGAAAAATAAATAAATAAAAATAATCAAAAACATTTTCAAGGAAAAAAAAATCATTGCCAAAAAGTTTTAAGAAACAAAATTAGCTGTTTCTTTTTTAAATCACAAAACATGTAAAGAAAATGCCCAACATTTTTATTAGAAAAAAAAAACCTGTGGCATGTTTCGTTAAAAACAAAAAACATTTGACAATTTTCTAATATTTTTGTCCCTACAAAGCTCCAGGTAAAACCCCAAATGTCAAATCCTAGAAATGCCCCTGGTTTTAACTGCTGCGCTTTATCCTTGCAATATGTTTTATTTCAATCTGTTTTAAGCCCATGTTCAATTTACACTGTGAAATAAAATTGAATATGTGGTGTCTCTTACGTGTGGACACTGAATTAATGACTAAGGAGAAATCTGGACCCAGTGGCTGCACCAGTTGGAAACCGCTGGTTTTAAAGGTTTTACTTGCAGATAAGCTCACATAATCACTCGGACACACACCTCCAGACAGCCATGATGCAGATTCACACACACAGCCAGTGTGTGATTCATACTGTATTAGCAATTTCACACTTGCACATTGTGCCTCAGTCGCGAGCACATGAATACACATTTGACGGCAGAGTCAAATAAACAAGCACCACAAAGTAACGTGTACGCTCGTGCACGTACGCACACAAACATAATCACAACTCCCCCGTTCATACAAACAATTTCCCACTTACCCACTCTGCCTCAGCCAATTTCGTGGCAAAAAAAAAAAAAACACAAGTCCCTGTTCAGTAGCTGATAGTGAGTGTATGGTGGCTTCCAACAGCCTGAAGATGAGAAAGTTCAGCTGAGGTTATTGGATTAGTCCCTCTTCTCTTTGTAGTGTCGTGTCCTGAACTTATAGGGCGCAGCGCTGGATGGATCAGACCCTCCATAAAGGGGACACCGGGGTGGCAGGTTAGCTTGGAAGTGGAGTTTAGCTTGTTATATTCTGAATGCTCGTGGTTCATCTGCAGCTCTGGCAGGAGGACAAACGTTTTGTCAATTCAGCGTGACCGGGGTGGCGGCGGATATTTCATGTTCAGTGCTTAATAAGGCTTCATTCAGAACAACATTTGCACTTTGACAAAAAAGCTCATTCATTTCAATGAGAGCGCTGCGTTAGCAATGGGGGGGGGGGCTCAACACGAAGGGCCACAACCAAAAAACTGCAGGGTCGACCAGTTAAATGGCACAACTTGATGCAACGTCATCTGACAACACACTGCGGTTGTCAATCAAACAACTGAAACACATGCAGCCACTGGGTGTCTCAGAGGAAGTAGATACTGGACTCTAATTGGGCTTTTCTGCTCAGACGTTGTGGCTTAGTTTGGCTATCCATTGTGATTGTGGTCAATGACTCTCTTGTACTTTTCAGAGATTTTTTATTTTCTATTGGCACTGCACAGCGTACGCCAAATGTCCATTAGGCTTAGGCAATATCACGGCATTACGGTATACCAGTGGGTATCTTTTCCAATCTCATAAATACAGGCGCTCCTCTTCCTATTAAACTCACTGTATGTAGTGCACAGCATGCACCACCAGAGCTCAGTCTCCAGTCTCTACTGGTGGAATAGGCAGCTGAGCTGAAAGACACAGCGATACCTAGCAGTGGAGGGAGAAGTTACAGGACTGTAAACAACCGGCGGTCAGCAGGCAGAGAGAGACTGTGGAAAATAACTGCATGTTTTTAGATCTAACTTATTGAATTGAGGATTTATTTGGACCAAACCGGAGCTGGTATTTGATGGAACAACGGACTTACTAACTAGCTAACTAGCAAGAGTAACAAAGACAGTTTGGGTGAGTTTTATTTTGTTTCTGTTGAGTTTGAATTAAGTGTGTTTAAAGATGTGTTAACGAAGCAATTAAGGCTTGTCAGTCTTCAATGACGGAGATAAAGTTGCATTCAAAAGGTGTACAATTGTATTTCTCTATTTAAAAAAAAAAGGTGTGAGAATATTACTTTTATTACCATTTTCAGGTTTATATTGTGTATTTATTAGTCTGAAAAGCTGAGAGTTAGTATCACACTCACAGCTGACCTACTATATGACTAATTTAATCATACACCGTATAACCCGGTTATATTTCAGAAAGGTATGAAATATTACATACATATTGCAAGCCTAATGCCTATCTCCTCCAGCTTGATTGCAATGCCTTTAAAGTGTTATCAGAGCGCACTGGAACTATACACCGACAAGCCTTGACCTAAGGACTCGCCCACTCGCGCTGTACATAGATCGATGCACATAATGCACAAACGAGGGTCCTGCAATGGAACTTTTAGCTGTCAGCTGTTAATAGCATGTGCTGTGGTTAGTACGACCGTGCAAGTTAGTCACACATTTGTGAGCACAAATAAAACGCTGTGTCTGGAAGAGTCGCCTGCAGCCTGCAGCCTTCAGCTACAACAGCAACAGAGAAAGAGGGCAAGGACTGTGTGCTGGCACTGCTCCAATGTATTAGGATATGTGAGTGAAAACACATCCAACATGCTTACTATCATCTGACGGCATCATACAGATCTGCCAAACATCAAGGAAAAAACAAACCAGAGCCCAACACCTTATTTCTAAATAACAGATATGAAAAAGTTATGAAATTCACGCAAATTATTTAAGGGCTACAAGATCTAGTTATCACACACACAAGCCATGCAAAAATAAAAACTTAAAACAAATGGGTGGTCAAAGTTGTCATATTGACATTTAAGGCGTGTTAACTGATTCACAACATAAACTCATGCATTAAGTAAGATGCAAGAAATGAATCCACCTTTAAAGTCGCCAGCAGCAGCTGGTAACCTTTGAGTGGCACAATGAATTCTTTTTTTTCAGTCTATAGCTGCTAACTGTATATGAAATATGATTGACTCGTCCATTTTACGGAAAAATCAACATACAATTTAAATTGCAATCCACAAGTTGAAGGAGCTACCAGTTTACCTTGAAAATGAGTTGTGGCTTGTATGATTTCATGTGACAAATAAATGTTTACACTGACATGTCGCTGAAATGTAACTGAATGTTGACACTGAATAATAATGACGACATCTGACATCACAGCAACCTGCACAGAGGCGTTTAGGCACACTGTTGGCTCGACTGTAGAGATGATCCATCATCATGTGCAACTTTATATCCCATGGAAAAATATTGCAAACATGAAATCTTCATAGTCTAAAAATCCATAATACCAAGAGTTCATTCTATGGAGAAAATGCTTTTTGTGTCACATTGAATTTTTTTATTTACAGAAAAACGTTCATTAACAGCTTTGCATTAAAACACTGCAGAGAGCTGCATTGGTGGATTTCAACATGTTTTCATCCTAAATCGTCTCATATCGCCACTTTACAGGGAACATCCATGTTTGCATATTACACTCTCGGTATCCTTCTGCATCTGCTGTTGACGTTCTGGGATGCCGCTACGGTGATGTCAACAAATGCACATATTGGGATTACGTTGCACGTGGTTATGTTTAGGCAACAAAAGCACATGGCAACCAACATCAAGGCGTCAACAAATGCACATGCTGGCACAGATGGTTCGGATTAGGCGAAAGAGGTACATCTTGAGGTGTAGAACAAAACATCACATTCAGACACCAACCTCCTGTATTAAAATCCGGGGTTTGTCGGATCCATCCATTGCCCCTCAAAACTGCATGATAGGGACCTTTGTGCTACTGATGTTGCAAAGTTACTGTTTCAACCTGACACTGTCCTGCTGCGTTTTATGCACACGTGTAAGGTTCTGTCAAGCCTCATTTTGAACTGACGCCGACCGGCTGCATATCATGCCGCTGCTCCAGGTGCCGTACAGCTGTTCAGCCACATAAAATTACACCGACAATACTTTTATCTCACATGCGAAACGTGGCTTTTGGCATCGGGATCTTACGCTGAAAGAAATACAAATCCAGAAGTCCAGTTAGAGGACCAGATTTGTGCCTCCTTTTTTTAAGATTATTTTTTATACCATATACTATTTTTTATACTATTTATCACAATGAGCAATTATTTTCCATGTGCAACTGTTGGAAATATTTTATTACTGCAGAGTTTTGCATTTTGATTTTAATACTTATATTGTTCTTTTTCTTCATTTATCTTGTGCATACTTTTACATACTTCTGCTGTAATACTGCAAATTTCTCCGTTGTGGGACTAATAAAGGATTGTTTTATTTTATTGGCTTTTGTCCTTATTTTATATTAATTAAGATTAAGTGTGAAAGGGGGAGAGAGAGAGAGGAAGACATGCAGCGAAGAGCAGCCGATTGGAGTCGAACCTGCAGCCACTGCAGCGAGGACACAGCGGCTGTACATGGGTCGCCTGCTCTACCAGGTGAGCTACCAGGCGCCGCTGATTTATGCCCTTCATGACAGCATAACTCTGTAAAGTTATCACAGAGGCAACTATCTTATTTTTCATTGACAATCCTGAGGTAAACAGAAACAGTAGAAATACTGTTTTGTGTTATGACCAAAAGCCATAAATCATAGTTTCTCTAAAAATAAAAATAATAAATAACACACTTCAGTTGAATCCACAGCTTAATGGCAGCCTCAAGTTACAGAAAAACGATTCCTGTGATTATCATTTCCTGCAGATATCCGTTACCTGTAGGTGGACTGATTGAAACAGACCCCTGCCTCGCACAATCTGCAAGCCCAGTTTTATCACCCAACGCAGACAGAGAGCTCCAACAGGCAAAACTAAATAGCTGTTGTCAGGTATGTCCCGTTTGGAAAGATAAAATAAAGTTGTTTAGTGCCAAGAGTCCACACCCACGCCGCCTGTCTGACTTTTCACTTGACAATTTGTCAGAGCTCATAACAGTTTCCAGTGTGGAGCAACAGTTCAGATTCGAGCAACAAGAGCACCGAGAGAAGCAGTAGTGTAGTGATTGGTGTGCTAATGATGTGCCTTTTGTTTACCGCACTTGAGTGTGCGCACACACACGCAGGACTTGGACGCACACACACACACTTTGATATTCACGCACAGATCCCTTCTGTCAAACATCGGCTCGTTTCATTTTTAATGCAGTAAGCGTCGAGTCGGAGTCTTAACACTGTGACAGCGTTCATGTCACCCTGACAGGCGCACTGTCAGCCGATAAACAGCATCATGCGCAGCACAACACTCAAACCCTCCACAGTCACAATACAATGGGACATAATTGAATTGGCCCAGCAGTGATTATTCATTCACCATTCACAATTTAATATGCATTCAGCCGTTCACAGAGAGCAGTAAAATGAGATCATCATTAATCATCATCATTGTGTGTCGTCACTGACAGGTGGAGGGTCTCACAACTGTCAGAAAGTAACATGCATGACGGACACAACTTTTTTATTTATTTGTGGGAATCACTGAGGGCATTATTTAGTAGTATTGTAGTAGTATAGTAGTATTTAGTATTCAGTTTACTCTAAGAGACCTTGTGAGCGTGTAGATGTGTTCACACAGTCAGGTATGGCAAAATGCAGTGCACCACGAGTACCCAGATGGTTTACTCATAAAGGTTAAAAAGTTAGGTGGGTATAGCAGGATAAATCTCACCCTTTGATGGTCGCCATCCTGGCTACATAGCAGAAGGGGAGGGACCACCAAACATGTGAAAATGGCGTCTGAGGAAGCTGCAGCGGTCGCAGTTGCAGTTGTAGTTGCAGTTTTCCCGTAAAGCAGCAAATAACCTGGCAGTATGCTACCACAATCAGGGTCGAATGTTGATGGTAACGCTCCATCACATCACAATTTGCCATTAAGAAGAAAAAGAAGAACAAGAACGAAGAAAATTTAAAATAAAAAAATATTTTGATGAAGAAGTAAAAGATTTAGAAGTAGATCTAGAACATTTGGAAGGAGAAAATTTAATGGGAGAATTTAAAACAGGAAGAAGACAATTTAGCAGAATATTTAGAAGAAAAAGATGTAGAAAATCTGGAGGAAGAAGTAGAGGACGAAGGAGAAAATTTAACAGAATATTTATAAGATTCAGAGGAGAAAGAAGAAGACCATTTTGAAGTACATTTAGAAGAAAAAGAATTAAAAGAAGAACAAAATTTTGATGAAGATTTCATAAAAAGTTAATTTTGAAGAAGGCAGAAGAGGAATTTTTACAAAAATATTATGACTTTACATGAAAAAAATGGATGATTTAGACAGAGAAGAAAAAGAAGAATTGTGATCACCATCTATGTTAAGTACACAACAGTTGTGTTGATTTGAGAAAACAGCAAACTGTCAAAATCTACACAACACAAGTACAGTGTGTCCACTTGGAAGTGTACTAACTGAGTATCCAAACTGAGACACAGAAACAGTGGCTCATATAAACAGGAAATTATTTCAGACAGTTTATGTTTCAATCACACAGAGAACTCAAAGTCCTGCTTTTCACATGCATTTCTTTGTTTCCATCCACACCTGCACTCCTGCTCAGCAAATCCTGCATTTTAATAGCAGATAACAGATGGAAGACCAAACTAGTCAACAACAAAAAAAATATCACAAAATATGGGTTTCCGAAGTCCAACACCGACAAAAGCCAGCGATTTATGCCAAAAATGATGTGACCAACTCCCAAACCACCAGTTTTAAATCCCTAATAACCTTAACATCCTGTTTGATTATAATTATTGGCCATTTTCACAACAGATGTGATCAAAAGCACATATAATCCTTTGCAATATAATCTGGCAGTCACTGCAAAAATCGTGTAATATTAGAAAAACCCTCTCTCAGCCCCCAAAATCTGGATACTAAGTACTAAGCAGCCTTTGCAGAAGTTTATTCATGCCTTAAAGTGCAATGTTGTAGTACATGAACAACAGTTATCGGCTTTGAATTATTATTATTATTTTTTTAAGTGAGTCATGGACTCCCAGGCAGCTGTCACACTCTGAACATCGTCTCACCGCGGGCTGCGTCTCATTAGCATGGCAGACGCCTCCTTTTAGATACACGGAGCGAGCCAGCTTAAACCACTTCACGGAGAGCCAATCTCTCGCTCCTGTTTCGCCACAGCAGCTCGTCACCTGCTGCCAAGAAGCCTTTCAAGGGTTTTTTTGCTGCTCCACTGGTGCACGGACAGAGAACTTCCCCGTGGGTTTGCCTGGCTACTTTTCATGGTGGAGGATGTCTCCTTTACAGAAGAGCCTCACTGCAGAAAGTGCACGTCTTTATAGGAACACACTTGAAACAGGCAGGGTTTTTTTTAATTCTGCATGTCCGTTTGGGCATTTTGAAGCCTATTTGTGATTCACAAATTTTGAAAATCATTTAACAGTTTGATATTGCAGTTCTTTGTGGGGTTTTGGAAAAAGTGCTGAAAAACTATTTTCTCAATGAGTTTCTCACTGTGAGCGGCGTGTTTCTGCACGAACACAATTATCTGCCAAAGTTAAAACTGTTGTTTTTTTCCAGTTGAGAGATTTCCGTCCCTGCTGTTTTGCCTGGGCTGCTCTCTCGTTAAAGTGGTCAGGGCTCACTTGGAAAAGGTTTCACAAATGTCTAAGTCAGGCTGGCCAGTATGTCAATATTCAACACGGTCTCACTCCAAACTCTTCGCATGGCGCCGCTCTGTCAGCGACCATCAGTGTCTACCTATGTTTCAGGTATCCTTCTGCGTTAGCTGTTTACGCTCCAGGATACAGTGACGTCAACAAATGCACATGGTGAGATGACGCAGCCCGTTACTGTGATGTCACAACAGTGGCGTTGGTGGCTTTTGGCGTCATGCACGTACGCCGAAAGCATTGACAGAGCAGCGCGACTTGATTAATTCGGTGTGAGAACAGGCTGAAATATTATATCAATATTGTGATATGAGATTAAAAATCGTCTTAGATTCTGGATATCGTAACTATCTTATCTTTTACTGATTTTAAAGGCTGAATTACAGTAAAATCGTGTAATTTTCTGAACTTACCACACTGTTCAAGCTGTTCTATTTGTCTTTACCCACTCAGTTATTATCAGTGGCTAAAGAAGTATTTAGAACCTTTACTTAAGTAAAAGTACTAATACCACAAGGATATGTGATACATTTCACATATTTTAGGACGTTTCTTGGATTTTAGGACATTCCTTGGATTTCAGGACATTTCTAGGATTTTAGGGGCTAAGGTAGGACCTCTGTCGGAGACTGTGGTGGATGCTTCACTGGCACTTTTTTTGATAAACAAACTATTTTGATACTGTTTTATGCACTCTGACACCGTATGTATGCTAAAAGTACAAAAACAATTCCCAGTGTGAATCACTTTATTTCTACTGTGAATTAGAAAATGGTTGGGGGGCCACATGGCACCCTATCGGGGACCATAAATTGAGTATCACTGGATTAGAGGATTTAAACAAAAAACAAGTTGTTGCAGATGGGAATATGTACATCCCTGCCCACCTGGATTCAGGTGACAAGTGTGGAGAGTTGCATGTTCGGAGGCAGAGCACTGAGGCAAAGAAGCATTAACACAAGACTCTAAGCTTCAAACATGTGTGTGTGCATATTGTGAGTGTGTGTGCAGGATCTGTGTGGGTTGTGCGTTGGTGCGTGTTCATGTCTGACTCACTCCAAAGCCGAAGATGATCAAAGCCGGGACAGACTGAGGCGGACAGACAGCGGAGGACACAGTGAGCCAGAGATGGAAGCAGTCCAGTCCTCACATTAGACGCCTGTCTGTCAGGCAGAGATGCGATCGCTAACAGCTGAGAAGATGCAAACTGCAGCGGGGTCGAGGTGCGTCTGAACGCAATGGCGTCTTCGGGCAGGGCAGAAACACCTGCTCTGCCATATTTGAAAACAGAAGGCGTCTGTTTGCCTCCCTCGCACCTCTTTGAATGCCACACATCTGTGCTTGTCTGCGGCCTGTTTGCGCAGGTATGTAGTGTTGTGTAATGTGGCCAACAGGCTGCCAGGAGGCAGAATAATAACCACAACATGTTTATTTCATTCTCAGCTGCAGCAGGAGGCTTTCTGTGAGCTGGAAGCTGGCGGGTGTTACAGGTCTTTGCAGATAGGTATGTAGAACCAGGAGAACTGGGCCGGTGCCATGTGCCTGTGCAGGGCCTTCAGCTGCTTTACACAAAAAGGCAGTTAAACACTCGGGCAGCAGAGAGACCTCCTGCTGAGAAACTCCTGCTCCTGAAGATACATTCAGCCGGTGTGTTCTGGTAATTACACAAGTGCACTCCCATTTCTCCTTTTTTCTAATCCATGCATTGTGTGAGGCCAGTGAAAAAGTGCTTTTATCCATGATAGAGAGTACAGAGAATCAAACAAGATGAATGAGAGCACGTCAGAGCCCTGGAGCTGAGGGATGTGGTGGATGTTGGTGAGGAGCAAATCAGAGCTAAAAGGCGAGTAAAAATTCAACTCATTCGACAACTGAATGCTAATGTTGCTGCATGTGTACAGCGGCTGCTGTTTGCTAAAAGATGATAATGTGCAAATACTGGATATGAAACCTGTTCTGCAGCCACCTAGTGGCCAAAACTGAACTCTACCTATTTTTAATTTACTTTTTCTTTACAAGTTTTAGTCTGTTTTACTGTTTCTGTTTGCTGGTATATCATTTTATTATTTCTAACCTATTTATCTATTAGTATATTTTGTGCTGTACATTTTATGTACTATTAAGAGTAATTAATTTGTATATTAATTTATTTATTTTATTTTCATTTTTTATTATTAACGCTTTTTCCACATACAGGTTTATCCTGCCTCTGGTGTTTCTCAGTTCCTGGTTTTAAATGAGTGCTCTTATTTTTTAATTTATTTTTTTTAAATCAAACTTCATTTGCAAAGCACCTTTCATGCAGCTTGGTGCATTCAAAGATGTTTACAGCTGACTCCCGATATGTTTAACAATAAAAACAATTGAAAAGTAATGCACAGCGTTTGTTCCAGGGCTGCATGATGACAGGAAAAACATGTTTAAGATATGAAAGCACACTTAGTTTTAAGCATCTTGCAACAAATGATAGTATATACACGACAAATTGCTTGGTTGAATAAAAAATTATTTCCAGCATTCATTTATTGGACATATTGAACATTATTCTGAACTCTTTAAAAGTGTAAACTAAGTTATCATGTTTGACCATTTCTTTTAATTTATGTTTTTCATTATCTGTAAATATTACTTTTTTTGTCTGTTTGCTTTTTTGTATGATCACTTCTCTATTTTCTGTTTAATGTTTGACCTAAATCAAATAAAATCAATATCACTGTTGTTCATTATATATATACTGCACAGGTAAAAAATAAACAACATATTGTGCAGCCCTATTTTGTACACCAGGCAGTAGGCGCGGTGTGTGTGTGTGTGTGTGTGTGTGTGTGTGTGTGTGTGTGTGTGTGTGTGTGTGTGTGTGTGTGTGTGTGTGGATGGACTACAGCACAGGGGAGCATCCACAGTGTGCTGACTTTTCGACCTCTGTATTCTTAATCTGTGTTGGCCTCTGTGGAGTCTGACAGTAATATGACGGTGCTCTGCAGGGGGCGCTGTGCTGCAGACACAATGTGTAATAAGACGCAAGTTTCATCTATTTTCTTGTGTCTCACTTGTTTACGTTTCATTTGCATATTTGCATGTGGTGATAACTGCGGCAGTGTGTGAGACTGATATCCAACAGAGGTCTTCCCACACAGCTGTAATATTTATTTTCCATGTTTTACATATATGTGTTTGAATTATTCATGGCGTCTCACAGTGCTATTATTTTTATGTGAATTATGAGGAGACTGACGTGACTGTTTGACTCCAGGATGCAACATTTTCCATTCACTTAAAAAGCCTCTGAATAAGGAATGTGTGTGTGTGTGTGTGTGTGTGTGTGTGTGTGTGTGTGTGTGTGTGTGTGTGTGTGTGTGTGTGTGTGTGAGGAGAGAAAATGAATAGTTGGCACTGACTGGAATAATATCATGAGTAGGTGAACTGGAGTTATGTAAACAGAAATATTGAACTACTGTAATTTCTTCACTCTAAATATAGCTGGGAAAAGTAGCCAGCAACCACCTCCAGAGCGCTGCTGTTAAAACCTCCATGTGTTTGAATAAGGAGAGCCTCTTAATACCTCATTTAGAAACATTTATTCCAACCAGCACATTATTCCAGCTAAAACATGCTACTGCTACAGCGTGGAGAGCTGCATGTTTGGTGCTGGACCTCTTATTTCACTCTTAGATTCTCACTGTTCTGAGACACCTCGTCCACTGAACATGAGACACACAGTATGAGACAGCTGTCACAGGACTCGTCCCGTTATCACTTCCACATAATTCACTGCTAAAACACAGACCCGCCTGAATATTTAACAACTAAAAGTAAAGTTTTAGTAATCATTATCTTGCTGGTTGCTTTTTTTCAGGAAAGATGCAAAGAAAAAAGGGAATGTATCACATCTTGGTTCTCTTTTGAAAAAGTTTAGACCTGACATCAACATGCATCTCAGGTGATCTGATAATAATTGGAAAGCGCTAAAAATAAACGGCCACTGACATGAATTTCCAATCCGATCACTCAAACCACTTGCCGAGGTAGTCTGGGACGCATATGACCGAATATCTTTTGTCTAACTTGGTGAATTACGGATTTATTTCAACAAAACCAGAGCTGGTGATCGCTGGAACAGTGGACTTACTAACTAGATACTAGCACGAGATCACAGGGTGAGTTTTATTTAGTTTCTGTCGAGTTAAAATAAAGTGCGTTTTATGAAGAGTTAAGAAGGCAATTAAGCCTCGTCAGTCCTCTGTGATCCAGAGAAACTTGAATTCGAAAGGTGTGCAGTTGTATTTCTCTGTTTAATAAGGGAAATAGGTGTGAGAATACTACTTTGTTTTAGTATTTTGTGGGAAAGTAAGTAGCATACAATTTTATGGTCACAGATTGCATACCCCGGTCAAATTTCAGGAAGGTATATATGGCCCAAGCTTAGTTTATTAATGCACTTTTTTTCTGCTTGTTATGTCCCTCTGTCTTTCTTTCCATATGCATCAGTGCAGTTTAAATCTTAAAAGAGAAAAATCCACGCTGGCCAGACAATCCATTCAGTTTTGAACCAGTTAGCCAAAGAGTAGCAGGCAACAGGCACCATTACTGTCACATGGAAACGCAGCTAGTGTGATGCCAACGTCAAAAGTGGCAGGTACAGTTTCCAGCCTGACGACAGTCTGCTTTAAATCGAAACATGAAAGCACATGCATGCCAAAACTTGATTTAATTGCTCGTTCAGGCAAAAGCCAAAGTAATTTCAAACATTAATGGTGTAAAAAATAGGATTTTCATCGTCTCTGACTGACAAACTCGCAGTTAAAATTCGCGACCATGCCCATTCATGACCTGGATGACTCATCCATATTATATGCATTAATCCTGTTTAAATGTCCCTGATAGACGACGCCATTAACTCCATCTGCAGCACTTTGCATTGTTTTATTTAAATGTGCTTTGCATATCTGTACCTCATTGATTGCGATTATGTGTGATGCTGTTTGTCTTGCCAGGAGCCCAATTATGCGTCAGAGACACTACAGGCTTGAACTCTTTCCTCCGCTGCAGAGAAGTCTGGTAATCTGTATTCTTATCTGCTTCAAAACACGCACTAATCTGCTTAAAAACACCTTGGAGTTGGACTACGCGGTAAACCTCTACATTGTGCTGTTTCAGGCATTTTTTTTTTTTGGAAGGTGAGAGCTTTTAAGCGGACTGAAAACACGCTCTCATTATCTGCCCTTCACTTTTCTGAAGCACTTTGAGAGAATTTGTGTCCGTGTTTGTGTGTCTCGTCCTATCTTCCTGTTGTTGGTGAACAGTAATCTGAATGAATAATTAATTCAGCAGTGAACCAGTTATAAATGAGAGGTTTGGTTTTCCTTTTACTGAACTAAAAATGTGCTTTGATGTTTCGCACCAAGGCTGACTAAGAGCAAAAGGAATAAAAATAGAAAAGGGCTCCGTTACAGCAGGTTCAATGACTGCGCTCCCTACAGAGGATTTTAGAGAGGGAGAGGATTTGAAGCTAATCCCACCAACAGAGTACAGTATCAATGAGGGCAACCGAGTGATCCCCGCCGCATCTCGCTAAAGTTGCTCAATGACACTGCTGTCAAAAGCTCTTAACTGATCAAACTGGCAAATTGCTATTTAAGGCTAGCAGTATTTATAGTAGCTGTAAGCCTGATAAAGATTGATGGAAACAAGCTGGCATCACAATGGACAGTGATTCTTGCAAATCTCTTAGAGAAGTAGCATATCCGCTCCAAATCACAATAGGAGACAATGCATTTGAATACTGCTTTTGTCAGCTGAAACCCATATAACTCTATAATTCTGGTTAGATGAAAAAGGCTGTTTATCATTTGCTCACTGAAATGTGTCCAAGACACTGAAACTCGAACAGAAACCTGCAATATCAGTGACTGTCAGCCTTTGCCGTCACTTTTGGAACATTTCTATTTTAGGGCCCTGTGAAATACATTTTAATTTTTTTCCCAAGATTACGTGTTATCTCTTTAAATTTTTCTGAATTCTGTGTTTTAGAATTTAAGAACATTTTTTCATAAGAAAGTGTCTAATCATGTGGTCAATGAAAAAAGTAAACTTCCCTTTCTTTTCTTTTTGTGTGTGTCAACTTTTTTATCACTTTTATATACCCTCTCTAAATTCAGACATTTTTGCAGGCCCATAAATGCAACGCAGGCAGAACTCTTATTTTCTTTTTTTTTGATCTCCACAGCATTTTCTGGAATTTGAATTACAGGATGGATAATTGATCAGTCAATCAGATCAGAGCTGATCAGATCTGCTCAATGGATGAGAGGAATAGCTGCTGTAGTGGCGAGTGAAAGCAAACTGTTAGACCCAGCACAATATTTGATAAAATTTCACTTTCACTGCACCTGGCGTTCTGCTGCTCTGCCTGTGCCCAGAGTACTCTCTGTGCTCCAGGAGTGTGGTGCAATGCATAACCGAATGGGTGGCAATACATATTCCAACAGTGCTCCTCATGAATCGTCCAGCTCCAAAAATATAAAATCAATATGTAGTATTTTTAAAAAAATAAATAAATAAAACAATTCATGGCAGTAGATGTTTTAATCGTGGCAGGCCGCCACAAACAAATGAATGTGTGGGAAACCCTGCAGACACACGCAGATCAGAGCAAAGTCTCTGTGGCGACCCCACATTTCCTCTGTGCCAGCAGCCAAGCAAATGTATGCGGAAGAAGCAAGACCCATCATCGGTAAAGCTTACAGAGATTATCAGGTATAGTCAAGTCAATTTGGACAATTTGGAGACTGAAGGACAGAAATTCATGACCATAAGAAACTCTATTCGGCTTGGGCACCAACATTTTTGTAAACTGCACCCACATTTTGGCAAATTCCACGATTTTCTGCTTTTTACAGCCGATTCAATCTTTATTTATCACATTCTGCCATTTTGTCTGTGTTTTCCCCATAACAAAAATCATAGTTCCCTAATATTTCTAATGGCTGAGAAAAAAAATAAAATAATCCATAAACGAAACAGTTTAGCTCCAGAAAAGGATTAAATCAAGCCACATCCAAAGAAATAAAAAGACGTTTTTGGGGTTTTTGGCCATTTTTCAAACCCTCCTTTGGACAAACGATCCCATATGGAGTTCCTCGCTAATGCAAAACAATGTTAATTATTGGGACCAGTTGAAAGACAAACGGAAACAGATCCTGAAGGGTAATGAGCCATGTTGTTATCAGTGACCTACTCTTGCTCCTTCTCTCTCCATATTTGTCCTGATGTTGTTGAACTCGTTAAATCTTCTGAACATCTGTTTTTAACAAAAGCTGTTCTTTAGACTTAATTACAAATTAAATAAGAGCTGATTAGTTTATTCTCTGGACGTCATCAGCCAACTTTTTGAACTTTCTCTGTTTAGTCTCTTTTCAAATAAACTGTCATTTTTATCTTAAAAACAAAACTTCTGTCTATAATAGAGTCAACTTTTCACAGATGCACAAATAAGGGAAAAGAAACTGTGGCAGAAAGACAATAAATCTATTGAGAAAACTATAAATTTGGCAGAAAACAATCTCACTATAAGGGCCATTTAGCATCCGCTCTGAAGCTTTCGAAACAGTTTTCAGTGGCCATAATCATTCTTCCTGTCCACACTGCCCGCAAAACTATCCCTTCTTAACACAATTCCAATTAAAGACGGGGGACAGAATCCACCGTCCTCGCTCTGTGCAAAAAATACATCATTAAGTAGAGCTGGAGTTCATGTGAGGCTCTAGCAGTCTGAGTCATTCAAATCAAATGGGTATCTCACAAAGTAACACTCGTTTTAGTCTAAAATTCTCTCTTTGTTTCCGCAGACAGAGTTTCCTCACTGAGCCGGTGGAGGAAACATCATACAAAGAGGGAATTAAGTGCAAAAAAGGATAACTTCTGAAGATGATTGATTCAAATAAATCGGACTGCTGAAGCTTTGTATTAGCTTTTACTTCACTTAGGAACGCGTTTCTGCATAAAACAAGGTCAGTAGATTTGTCCCTCGTCACTTACACTCGAATCACATTAAGGGGGGTTTTCTGCACAATCAGTTTGGACACAAAGAACAGTTACAGTTACCCAAATCTGTTTCAGTGATATGCATCCACAGGGCCCCATACCAACTTTTTACACTGGTTGCACTTGTGCGGCTAACTTTTTCATTTGCGCTGGAAGTTTCTTTTTTTCATTTTTATTGTGAACTTATTAGTCATTTCTCAACATATTATGAAAAGGGTTATACAGGGTTGTGGGTTAACTTTTTTACTCATAGTACTGGTGCTACAGCGATTGAAAGTTTTGTAGCACAGGCCACAAGAGAATAACAGTATGAACTAAGTTCACTGTAGTTTGAGGCTATTTAAATTGTGTGTTGGAGGGGTTTCAAAAACAGTATTTTCACTTTCCTACTGGGATACAGGCCACATGTTCAGCACACAAGTGTTAAGAGAGAGAGAAACTCTTAAAATTCTCTGGTTTATAAATGAAGTCTAAAAACTGCTCTGCAGACTGGATTCTCCGATTGGGTCAAAAGCGGGTTGAATGTGCGCTGACAGGTCGACCAGTGTTTCCCACACGTTCACTTATTTGTGGCAGCCCATGACCATCAAGACATCCAACATAACTAATACGTTTTATATTTTTAGAGCTGGACTGTTCATCAGGATTGACACTAACCATACAGTTATTCATTGCACCACACAATCCTGGAGCACAGAGCAGCTCTGGGCACAGACGGAGCAGCAGAACACTTGACTTGGTGAAAATGAAACTTAACCGTTCATCATTCTGAGTCTAAAAGTTTACATTCACTTGCAGCAGCTTAATTTTAGCCACATTGTAGTCATTTCAGTTTTAGTTAGTTTTAAGGAAAAGTAGGGTCTTTTTAGTTCAGCTTTTGTCATTGAAATTAGGGCTCTGGGATTCACTGGATTTTATTTTTGATCACGATTTTGGCTTCCCTAAAACATGATAAACAAGACAAAATGATTTTGTGCCTGTTTTAAAGGGCCGTGTGACAGCAAGGTAAAGCTGTCTTAACCTTCCTTTACCTTGGTGGTCCTGTTTTTATATAAAATACATTTTGCTGCTGCCTCCGTCCACCAGAAACACTAATTTTACCTGAAAGCACTCGTGCCATCAAATGTTTTGTTAAGATCACATATAATTGTTAAATAATCGTGATTTCACTGATTTTTTTTTTTCACTGCCATAATCAAGCAGCCCTAACTAAACTTTTAAGTTATGGGATTTTCATTTTTATGTCGTTAAGGCATCAGCTATCACCATGGATCCATGTGTTGTTCTCATTTAATTTAAATTGTGACATACTACTTCTTCTAATGGCTATTTTCTATTCAGTTTAACTTCTTTTTCTTTTTTTTTTATTCTCCAAAATCAACACCAGTGCTGGGTGCAGATTATTATTAGAGAGCTTGTGTTTTTGTAGCGCTCAGCATATCTGCACGGAGGATATTAAACTACTGAGATAATAATAAACTGTAGCTGTACAATAATGAAACAATGAAGCAGAGGACCTGTCTGTCCTACAGTATATGAGATCGGCCCGAGGTTCAGCTCAGTCTGTTACAGACAGTGTTGCATCCATCAGCAGCCATGTACTCCGTCAAAGTGTCCTTGGGAAAGACACTAAACTTCATGTTGTGCGTCTGTCTGATGAAAGTGTCAAATTGGTTGTTTAATTGTATCAGACACAAAATCGTATGAAAAATGACACCTTCTCTTTGAAAAGCGCAGAGTCCTCAGGTAAGCGACGTCCGGCCGCAGACAGAGGCCATGCTGAGCCACAGGCAGACTCCGTCATGATGAGGACACCATTACTGCTCTGATCCCACACCTTCCTTCCTCCCCCTGCTGCCGCTTTAGCCCTTGACACCCATCACCTTGAGTCGCTATCAAAGCCTGACACTGATGATACGTTCCCTGGGCAGGGGATCCTGGGAATAGACTGAATCCATCATCCTGCTCCCCTACGATAAAATCCTTTGCCGGAAAACACAACAACATGGGGCACTGGAGAAAAGAGATTTAACACCCAAGATTCAAGGATAACTAGCTCTCTGTAATCACGAACGGAGCTCGGGGCACGCTGAAGTCATTAAAGGTCAAAAATCCCACAAAAATTCCCCTCTTCGCTCACAGGGAGGAAGATAGCAACAGGACATGCAATTAGCTTCGGGCTGCTTTCATAAAACATGCAGATGAACCCACTTTGGAAGTCCAGAGTTTTTACAGCACGCTTACTGAACTACTCTGCACTTCTGATTAATCCTCAGGGGGACTCTTTTGAATCTTTCGGAAAACTTGTGAGAAGCTGTGAGAACTCCTGAGAAACTAGAAAGAAATGCTAATTTTTGGGAGGGGATGAGGTTTTTGGAAATGGATACATTTTGCTCTGTTGAATACTTATAAAACTGTAAGGTAATGATATTCAACTTAAGGCCCCCAGGCCAAATCTGGCCCCTGACAGGGTGCCGGGTTGCCCCCCAACCATTTCATCCTAGAAACATCCTAACATCCTTGAAAAATCCTAAAATCCTCGAAATGTCCAATAATCCTAGAGCATCCTAAAATCCGAGAAACATCCTACAATCCTATAAAAGTTCTAAAATGTTCTTATATCTTAAAAATGTCCTTTAATCCTAGAAATATCCTAAAATCCAAGAAATATCCTGAAATTCTAAAATGTCTTAAAATTCAAATTTGGCACAAACATTTACTTGGACTCAGCAATGAACTGACTACATTTTGGTGGTCAAAGGTCAAAGGTCTCTGTGACCTTGCATACGTCTCACTCTCATATCTCTGAAACACCTTAAAGGAATATCTTCAAATTTGGCACAAACATCCACTTGGGCTGAGGAATAAACTCATTACAATTTAGTTGTTCAAAGGTCAAAGGTCGATGTGACCTCACAAAACATGCTTTGGGCCAAAGCTTTAAAATGCTTCATACAAAAACTAGACCCTGTAAACTGTAAGAGAAACTTGAGCGGTGTGTGGAGGCAACAGCGGGATGGTAATTCTAGTTATTCACTTTTCGACAGCGTCCAAACTTTTTTGTGATTGGGTTTTTACTTTTTAGACATAAAAAACATATTTTGGTTTAATTTATTTGCCTTGATAACATCAAAATAAAAACAAAGTCTGTTGTTGTCTGGTGCAACAGTATGGAACGGCAATGTTAAATATAAAATACATAACAGTACATAGAAACTGACTAAATCTGTCAATTGACTGAATTATTAAAACAAATTTTTCATTTTCATACCAAGTTTTATTGGAGGTATTTTTTCTGTTTCATTTCATAATGTAATTTCACCTGATGATGCTTTTATTTCATGTGAACATTTATTTCATAATGTCACTTTTCATGAAAGCAGTATTGTCACAAAAAAGTTACGCGATTATAAAAGAGCTTTTAGAGCACAAAAGCACAACCTCCAGGGCTAATTTTCAGAATACAATCTGCCGTATTTGGCTCGTCTTAGCAACTTAACAAAACTAGTATTTGTGTTCTCGCATTAAAGGCCAGCAAGAGAATGAGAGGCATCTAAGAAAATTAGATGCTTTCCTAACAGCTGATTGAGAGATGTGCTGCAATGCATTAGAGGTACTTTCTTCCATTAGAGGCTACAAAAGATGTTTGAAAGAATCTTTTAATAATGATAACTGGGCATAATTGAGGAGGCTGGAAGCTAATGGCGTATGTTTTAACACAGCTATCTGAGCTGCATTTAAATGATGTACATGGAATGAGGATTTGAATCCTCAAAAGGCTAAAGCGTTGAACATGCAGGCCATTTGATGCTGGGAAATCTTTACAGACGCATTTCCACATGCAGAAACATCACAGAGGATGAGCGGCGACATGCTTATGTCTTGCTGTGTGATCATCGAAGGATCACTGAAAGGGAATACTAGGCAGGGGCCAGAGGGACCCAAGGCATCACAGGGACCATGTACAGAGTCTCTGTTTGAAGTGACTGTTAACATTTATAAAAAAAAAACTACAATCTCATCAAAATTTCCATAGAAAGACATAAAATGACAGCATAGAAACACAAAAAGACGAAAAAAGACATGCAAAATAACCACAAAAAGACATAAAACAACAAAAATGATAGCAAACACTCAAAATGACCACAAACAGACTGTTCAGAAAAACCACAAAGACAGAAAATGACCAAAAAAAAGACAGCTAACCAGCTAAGACCACAAATAGATACAAAACAACCATAGAGAGAAGCCAAAACAACTGCAAAAAGACACAATATAACCACAAACAGATATGAAACGACTACAGTTATTATCTGTCTCAGATTTAGGAAGACTGTCCAATAATATAACGCCCTACAGTTTTTGGCATTTGGTCTACAAAGCAGCAGAGCATTAGCACACCTGAGGACACGGCAACAGGTGCGTAGGAGGAGACCGTAGAGGGAAAAAGCTGCTGTAAACTGTCTGCTGAGTACAGTACAGCTGTAGCATCGATATCAGGAACGTTTTACTGCGGAGACCTTCATCAGGATGGTTATTCTTCAGTGTTTCTGGCGTTCATTGAGATTTCAGTTCATCAGCCTCTGTAACAGAAGCGCTGGAGCTATGAAGGTCAGAGCTTCTTTAACCAATATGAGCAGTAGTGACGGGTTTTTATTTCAAATTTTTAAAGAAAAATACCTGATAGTACATCAGCTTAAGCTCATTTTCACCCACACTTTATTTCCCACACAGATCAGATCCGCTACGAATTGCTGCTTTTCGGTTATATGCCTCCAAAAACCCATCAAGATGCACTCACAATATGGATGAAGAATCACACACATCTTCCTCCCTGCAGCACATAAAATCTCTACAATCAGTACGGTTTACATATTAGCGTCACCAATTCAGTATCTGACCAAATGTCTACCCTTCTGTTCCTGAGAAATGATGCTGACAGCCAGAAAAGTATTTTTGCAGAACATAATGATGTCACAGTGAATTTAAACTTCAACCACCAAATTCTTATCAGTTCATACTGAAGTCCAAGTGCACATTTGTGCCAAATTTGAAGAACTCCCCTCAAGGTGGACTGATGAGGTCATAGTCACCTTGACCTTTGACCACAAAACTCTAACCAGTTCATCCTTGACAAAAAGTGAATGTTTGTGCCAAATTTGAGGCAAATAGCCTTTGCAAGAATGACATGCAAGGTCATGGTGACCTTGACCTTTAAATATCAAAATCGAATCTGTTCATCCTTAAATACAAATGAAGCTTGTTCAAAATGCAAAAAAAAATTCCCTACAGGCACTCTTGAGAATGAGATGAATGCAAGGTCATGGTGAACTTGACCTTTGACTGACAAGTTGATCATGGAGTCCAAGTGGGTGTCTGTGCCAAATTTGAGGAAATTCCCTCAAGGCCTTCTTAGGATACCGCATTCACGCGAATACGATAGACAAGGTCACAGTGACCTTAACCTTTGACCACTAAATTCTGATCAGTTCATTCCTGATTCCAAGTGGAGGTTTGTGCCAAATTTGATAAAATTCCCTTAAGGCCTTGTTGAGATATCACCTTTACGAGAATTAGATGGACAGAAAACCTGAAAAAAATATTGCCTCCTGCCAGGGCTTTCACTGGCACAGAGGTATAATAAAAAGTTAAAATAATGAGCTCTGTTGAAATATGGAAACAAAAAAACAAGTAAAAGATGAACAAAAATAAAATGTATTGGATAAAACAAACCAATAAACCTCCGTCAGAGGTTTCATTTCCTTTTAACAGTTAAGAGAAACAGCATCATGTATTAAAGGGTGATGAGATGCATAAACTGTACAGTATGTTCTGAAATCTCTTGATTGGAGTCGAATGGCATGTTATCAGAATAAAAATGAATGCTCTAATGGACCGTGGCTTTCCACAACAGCTTCTACCTCTAAAAAGCCAGTGATTTGATTTGAGCTCAGTGGCACATTATCAAGAACAATTTAGCTTTAAGAGACTCTGTAAACCTTTTGGCCATACGAATCAGTTTCAAAGGATTTCACATATTCTCCACTGCTGATAATCATCGCCAAATTGTTGTGTTGCCAATGTACAGGTATCAGCGATTCCAACAGGGATGCAATCTGGAGGAGATCCCAAAATTTTGGATTAATAAGGCTTAATTATAGCAATCCTTTGATCTTGTACTATTTACAGTATGTCCTTTCAGGGGCCTAAAAATCCCCGCTGTGCTCTTGCATAATGGATTCTGCATTGTGGGATGTTTCTCCACACGACGCATTTAATAGTTAAAGGATTTCAATTAAATTATATTCCCAAAAAGAGCACAAACTATGGTCTCAGATATGTACCTCTCTCAGAGGCTAAATAAAACATTATTATCTTTGCAAAGACACACAGCAATATTTTCAGCAGCTATGGGTGATTATGATGCTGTACGTGTATATTATTCACTCATGAAAACTTTAATGGTGGCAAGTAAGATAATGGAGTAATATTTCACCTTGTTTTGGTGATAAGCATTCACCAGTTTTAAGTGCTTCGGGGCAATGATTCTCAACGAGGGGTAGGGGTACCACATGCAGGGCTTCTGCAGTTGCCAGGGGGTATATCGAAAGATTGTGGAGTAGCTCAGCTATTAAATATATATATATATATAATAAATCAAATTAAATTTTAAATTAAAATAAAAAAATCAGGAAACATATTGAAGCCAGTTGCACAGTACACACCTCCCACCTAGCACTTTGATTAGGTTTAAAAAATGTATTTATTTTTACTCAATGTATCCTTTATTTAACCAGTAAGGTCCCATTGAGATACTTTATCTGTTCTGCAAAGGAGTCCTGGTCAGGATAGGCAGCAAAATTATCATTCCTGACTATGTGTGAACCTGCATAGTTATTGTCCAAGGCCAAATCCGATTAAAATCTTAAATATTCGGCCCTTTGCTGCATGTCATCCCCTCTCTCTCCCCCTTTCACACTTCCACTCTGTCAAATAAAGGCCAGACGCCCCCAAAAAAGAAGTAAACTCAAGTCACATACAGTCTTTTCAGTGATGCAACAAGCACTTGTGACACTAACAGCTCTCCAGTTCAAATATTAATAGTATTTGCAAGTCATAGCGGTGCTCCATGGCCGCAAAAAGTGACTAAATAGTCACTCTGGAGCTCTGCAAAAGCCCTGTGTATGTAGTGTGTGTCTGTGAGAGCAGAGCTGTAGGGGAGAGAGGGAAAAACGAAACGCCAAAGCCAGTCTCATGACGGTGATTAAAAAAAAATCAAGACAATTAATACTCCATGTTTACAGATGTCAATTTTAACACTGCAAATGGAACAAGCCAAGAAACATCAGGTATATTCAATTTATTTTTTGTTTGTAGTAGAAGATAGATTTTTTAGATCCGACAGGTAAGACTCATATGATTTGTTCAGGGAAAAAACTAACGTTGGTTTCATCAACAAAAGAAAAGTCTGACTGATGGAAAGTGAGAAAAACTCTCCAACAGACCAAATAAGTATGAAGTAAAAATGCATATGAATGAGAAAATATAAATTTGCAGTATGAGAATAACAAACAGGACTGATAACACATTATTGTTCTCATGGGGAGAAATTCCTTTATCACCAAAACAGCCCAGTTGGTACTACAGAGGTAGCAAAGAGGCGTCAAGACACCGCTCACAGAGACAGATCAGAATACACCAGAGACACGCCGACACATACAGTAAATACCAGCCGCTGCCTGGAAGGCACAGTAAAAGGATGGATCAGGATCAAAAGCCTCCTGCACGAGAGCTCAAATGTGCCCATGTTTCATGTTTTCAGACAGGAGGGCATTTCATTTCAGACGGATTCACTGCAGTAAGCTGTAGGTTACAGGAAAAGCCTCGAGTGTAATGGTGTTCGGGGTCTGCTACAGTTCGGTCATGATGGGATCTGGTGCATTAATCATCAAGTGCTTTTCTGCAAATAACACACTAGTGATTATCAATAGGGTGAGGAATCGTTAGGATTTTAAAGACTGTTTTTCTGATTATCAACTCTTCTTCTTAACAATTCTGATTCTTTGAGGGGCGGGGTTAAAAATCAGACATGATTGGCCTCTTCTTGTCACATGACATCTGCCGTGATCCAAAAGTTGAACTCTGTTTATGTCAGGGCGCGTCCGTTGCACCCTGAAAGTTAGGCACTTGTAACGCATGTGCACCACCACTGCATTGCCTTCACTTATGAGAGCACCTGCTGCACGTCTAGATTGAAAAAATAGATGTGACGGTGCAAAAAGTTGTGTACAGTCCCTCCTAAGAGTTTCGCTCAAAGTGTAGTTATAACAAATGTGTGGTTGAGCGATACAGAGATACGGTAGTAAAGAAAAAAACGTACTGTCCACGGCAGCACAGGCAGAAAAAACATCAAAATGTATTGCTTTGTGCTCAGGATGATATCAATAAATCAATGATAGATTAATAGTTCTTTAAGAGTTTAATCGAATATGTGCAATTTAACTGATTACTTAATAGGCTAAGCAATGCCGTCGAAGTATATGAAATATGTTCCTGTAAGCTTTGATAAAGGAAAAACACATTTGCTATTGTTTGAAATGAGCAAAGAGTTTATGTTTTTTTTTCAAATAACAATTTATCAATTAATCAACAGTTAATTTTACCAATAATGGATTACGGAAATTGCTTACAATTTGCAACCCTCCAGAAAGAGAGCCAAGGTGTAGTTGTTTAGGAGCCAATAAGTAGAATTTAAATTTAAATTTCTTAATGATTCTTTGGAAATCTGAGTTTTGGAAGCAGTTCTCTTTGCTCAATCCTAAAAGTCCCAGAATAGATAATAAAAGGGCAACAAGTTCTCTAATCTATTTACCATTTAAAGTCATTTATCGGGCTAAAATGTCAATATTAGCTGTTACGGCATTCAAATGTCAAGTCAGTTCAAGTTAATTTTATTTATAAAGCCCATTATCACAAATGACAATTTTCCTCAGAGGGCTTTACAGCATCCAGCATCCCTCTGTCTTTGGACCCTCGCATCAACTAACAGAAAACTCCCCCCAAAAAACTAGAATGGCAGGGGAAAAAACCTTATAACAGAGATGTGAAGGTTTGTTGTTTTTCTCTGTATTATAGATCAATATAAATTAGATTGTTTTGGCATTTGGTATGTTAGTATTACATAAAAATATCAATAAATAGATCAATAACAAAATTAATCCATAGCTACAGCCCTGCTGTTGGTGGTTATTTGTCATGTAAGAGTTGTATTAATTGATTTTTGGCCACATGGGATAGGCAACGAGCTGTAAAAACAATACTGACGTATTGATCGGCTTATAAAGTTCATTCGGTGAACTGCTAACGGTTTCTCATTTACATATCAAGCAAGTAGATTTCTGTGTAGTGTTTGTGTCCACATAATAAACAACAGTAACTCTTCTTTTAGCACTAAATTGGTCTCTACCAACTTCTAAGCTGCTTCACTTTGCACATCAGCTGCATCTAACAATGGTGTGGTCTAAATAGTGAACTTGCAGAAAGATTTGAACTTAAACATGCTGAAATCATAAAAAGGGCTCACATTAACAACCCGGCTGGACCATGAGGAACACAACAAAATAAAAAAGGAAAGTTAGTCAAACTAGAAAAAGTTTTCACTGAGTGCTGTTCAGCAGGTGGTTTGAATTTCACTCTCAAGCTCTGATTACTTCCAGTGAGGGAAATGTCCACTTCCAACACCAGAGTTTCATTCGGGCAAAAAGTGTGAATGAGCTCTCCAACACTAATAACGGGAACGATGCCAGCGACAAACACAGCACTCTCCATCTTTGTGTTTTCAACAGGCAGGGTGTTGTGTTGATGATGCCCTCTTTAGTTACGTAAACGCTGCCAGTAAACACTGACAGAGATAGTACTGTTTTCATTAAAATGGACCATTTGCTTTCACACAAACAGTCTGGCCACACAAAATGTTTTTATGGGTGTGTTACTGGCTCACAATTTAACATTTTAATAAAAGCTCATTTTAAAACTGTTTGCAGATAGTGTTTCTTTCTGCTCGTAGTGAGTTATAAGTGGGGATGTCGGTTTTGGTTAATTTTGCTTTTGATAGCCTGACACCCATTAACTGGTAGCTAACAGGCTAATTTATTAAGAAAAAAACATAAAATAATGCATAATACAAGAGGCACTCCAGGGATCCAGCGAGCTTTAGTGCCACATTTCAAAGTGCTACCCATTTAGAGGTGGTGAAATTTTAATGTTTTCTTTTGTAAACATCTTGACTTTAATTTTATCTTCTGTTGGCTTTGCTGACAAACAGCCGGCTAGTCATGTTGACACTGGAAACACGATGGCCACTGGACATCATGAGGTCTCCACTGGTTATCTAACGCTGCTCTGTCCTACATGCCACCTGGGTCTGGTGGGAACTAGTTTTGTAGGCAGGGTTTCCATTAACCCTCAAACTATGCAAATTGAGATTGCTTTTATAAAATACGCCTGATTAAAACACATCAATATAAAAAAAAACAAACACATTTATTACATAAAAAAAGTTTTTACACTCACATGAGGTGGAATTTCAGGCAATTTGAAAAAGCCGCATTTATTCTCAGGAGTTTAACCAATTAACAGGTAACCACTGACATCCCTTATTATAAGAGCGGGTGACAAAATGACACGAGGGATCAGCAACTATAATACAGAACATTTGGCATCTTATTTCCCACCTACGGTGGAATTAGAGTTATTAATTCTTTCCACATGCAGACATGGGAGTAGAGAGGGGGATTACATGTAATGTTGGTTGACACGTGACGTCAACTTCCTCTCTGTTGTGTAAGAATCCAGCTGGATTCAAAATGGAAATGTTGAGAGAGGCATTTTGAGAGGCATCTTCTGTTGGTTTAAAATAAACTAAAAAGAAAAAAAATACTTTTACAGCTACACAGACACAAATCATCCATCTTCTTTGGTGATGAAAACTCACCACCTTCCCTACACTCACACAAAACAAACAGATTTAGGCAAACTGTCACCCATTGGGCGCCACTTCGCTCCTGAAATTAAAAAAGCACCAACAGGCGTGGCGCCTGAGCATGTGCTGCGAGGCCCTCCTGTGACAAAGAGCTGTCTGAGAGGAAAACATCTCAACAGAGGCCTCGTCATCTCTCCTCGCTGCTGTTTGTTGCAGGTAAATGACGGAGAGGTTTGATCTCTATGGGTGAGTTCACGCGGCAGGCCTCCATACTCGACTCTGAATCACTGCTGCTATAGGACCTGATTTACCAGATTCCTATTCATATCCCTACTGGGACGTAACCCACATCTGCTAACGCATTAACTGACAGGGTGAGAAAACACAAGCCACAAATACACAAATCGACATCTGTTTTCAGAGCTACCTGCTCTGCTTCACATCTGCATATTTCACATGAAGATACAGTACATGTTCAGTGCCGACTGTACTGACGCATTTCCCTGAATGCCAGTTATGTTGGTTTACTTTGCATAACTTTTTGTAGTACTTCATGCTACATATGATTCAATCCAGCTGCTGTCAGTGCCACAAATATGGGACAGGAGTCAGGTGAATAGCCTGATATTGTATATTAATAAACACCAAAATTGGAACAATCAGTGTTGCATGACAAGTCCCATGTAATGACACAGGCAGAACTCTTCATGACATCTTTTGTTTCTTTCAGAAGCTGTTTGTGGAGTTTGAGTCACAGCTATACAGATTGAAAAGAGGAGCAGCTGCTACAGAGGTGATGCTATGCAAACTTTGAGACCCGGTGCCATAAACAGTTAGGCTTAACTTTTACTGCTGCTCCATCTGTGCCCAGAGTACTCTCCGCACTCCAAGAATGCGGTGTTGTAATGAATAACTAGATCAGTGGTTCCCAACTTGAGTGTCGCAGTCCAAAATTGAGTCATGAGTCCATTCTGACCGCAAGTGACCTGTGAATATGTCAAGTTTGTAAAAAAAAACAAGCATTATTTTGTAGTGCCAGGATTTCCAGCACAGGGCTTTTATTTTGAAGTACAGTTTCTATTTATTCTTGCAATATGTTTCATTTATGTGTTCTCAGCTTACATGTTGTTTACATTTTACAAAATAAAATTGAAAGTGCGGTATTTTATCTAATGTGTGAACCTCGAACTAATGACAAAAGAGAAATGTGAACCCTGTGGCTGGACCAGTTGGGAACCACTGAACTAGACAGTATTTATATTCTAATAGTGCTCCTAATGACAGCCCAGCTCCCAAAACAGAAAATCAAAACATCGCGGCAGATGTTTTAATCGTGGCGGGCTGCCAAAAATAAATTAATGTGTGGAAAACTCTGTGTGCTTAGGCAAAAAGTGAAATGAGAAGATCAGTAACAATCTGTCCAATATCAATCTTCCCATCTCTTTGTGTGAAGAAACCAATTCAGGGCTCCAGACGAACTTCTCCAGTGGAAGCACTGGTACTCCAAACTTTCTCAGTTGGTCACACCAACATATGATGTGGCACAACCTTTTTATCAGAACAAACAGATCAATTATCCAGCCCACGAGTGACATTCAGCTGCCAAGGAGATAAAAAGAACTCCGCCTGTTGCGCCGCACGAACCCGCAAAAAATGTTGGATATTAGAGAGAGACCACAAAATGCAATTGTATATATAAAATTGCACTGCCCAAGCATGCCAGTTGTCCGTGCCTGAGACTATTTGTATAGGTTTTTTAAATTGTACAGTTTAAGCTAAAATGTGAGTGTTAAAGAAGTACTAAGCAAATGACTGTTCAATTGAGAGTTGGAGTATTCGACATGAGTTGTGTGAGAGTTTGTAAACAGATGTTTTAATATAGTTTTGCAGTTGTTAAACTAAGATCCCTGTTACTTTAATTCATCAAGACCTTTCTCAGTTTTTGGATTCTCTATTCACCACAGAGGCAAACTGAGATTTCTTCATGAATTCAGTGTAATGCTAGGCGAGTCACTGACATACAAATGGTCATTTTGTGGGTGAAGTATTCCTTTAAATAAAATGAACTGCTTCATTCACACTGGTAAGAAAACACCAGTTTATATCCCTCGAGGGGGAAACAGTTGAAATTATGACACATTTAGATGCAGAGTGAACACTGTCTGCATTTCTCCTCGTTAGATCAAGAAGAAAATAGAGATGCTGGAGAGAAGAAACCAATGAAAAATGAAACCACCAGCTGTGATGATGAAATCTGCAGTGATCAGCGATATATAATATATAAACACCTCTCTCCAAAGAAACTCTGCCTCTGCTCTGTGATGTGGAGGTAGTAAGAGAGAGAGGGGGGGGGTTTCTGTATCGATTTATTGCTGATAGCGGCCGACTTTACAGTGTGTGAACTTAAATTGTATAGGAATTCATTATCAAGCTCAGTGAGTCAGACTCTTTTGGGATAATGTGAAAGTGACAGTTGTTACTGGGATCTTACCTCATAGCATTCATCTCACTGGGAACTGCACTACCAGTTACGTGATGTAATATAGAAAGATATCTCAGTAACATGCTGGAAAAAGTGTGATAAAATACAATAGGTTTGGTGCTAAATTGACTCACTCTGGATTAGAGGATGGGATTTCTATCATGGCTTATACCTGTGCAAATCATACAAATCTCCCCCGACAGAACTCCAATTTTAAATGACGGACTATCTTATCCTGACAGTCAAAGGCAGAGGGATTCAGAGCAAAAATTAGGCATTCAGGGTTTGGTGTGTAGAAAAGAGTTAAAATCTGAAACAGGAATCGTTTACAGAGCTGTTGTTGCATGACAAAAAACACTGGAATTACTGTAATTTTTGCCAAACAGTAGTCAGAGATGATGTCAGTCTGTAAATAATCATTTTTGATAGAAGGATAACATTTAAGTTGCATCTGTACTTTATCCCCAATGTCTACCTTCAGAAATGTCTATCACTTTGGGAGGTTTCGACTGAAAACTCAGATGAAGGTAGCCTCTTTTGTAATTGGTCAGAATTTGTTTAGTATTTGATGATATTTTTCCTTGTTTCAAACTGGATGTACATTTATTTTGACCTGCAAAAGAAACGTAGTGGGTAGTTTTACAGCTTGCTGACTTGTTATCAGCCGATTAACTGACTTGATATTTAATATTTTTCTGATTATCGTTATCAGTTTTGCTTTATTTTTAAATGTAACGGCTGATTAAATAAATACATTTTAAAATGTGTGTGTATGAAGGCTTTTGTATGCTTTCAGGCTTTGCATTGTGTATTTTCCCGGCATCAAAATCTGATAAACATAAATGTCAGTGTAAACGATTTCTGGCCAGGTCAGTGTCCATGGACCACTGGTTCTTCGGGAAGTCATAAGGGTCATTGTCGTGTCCAGCTGCACTTAATTTGAGCAGATAATCGTTTGTTTTACTTCCGGTTTGGCTGTTAAACCACTGCTAAACTCCACCATGTTGACGGAGGAAGTGACGTCAACGCATACCCTCTTTATCTCAGCAACTGACTTATTTTGTAGAAAGTTACAATCATCAACAGAAATTATGGTACAAAAAATGAAAAAACAACCAAAGTTGTAAAAAACTGAACATCCTCTTAACACAGAAACTGAACACAGCTGTGACAGAAGTTTGTTAACTCTACATTTACCTCCTCTGTCATCGCACATCCTGGACTGAATATAACTACCAAATCCCACGAACACTTGAGCTTAAATAAAAGTGATGCAGTCGTCAGTTTGATACACTTTGGTGTTGAAGTGGCACGTGGCGTCTTTTTTTTTTTTTTTTTTACATCCATCACTGTGTGTTCATCACTAAACTGTCATGCGTGCAAACAGGGACGACCACGTAAAGACAGAGCTGCTGCATCGGAAACATTTCAGCAGCTGTACGGTTACAGTAGAGACTGTACAGGAACTTCTATACACACCAAAGCTAACAGAAGAGGAGTGTTATACCCCCTCCAGCTGTGATGAAACCTGGCACTTGGGTGCATTAGAATACATTAGAGATAATGAATTCCCCTCTACAATTTTTCTCCCCGGCGAGCAGGGCTGTCCGACGCGTGAGATGGCGGAGTGACAAAGCTTGCAGTTCTCTGCATTCACATCCTCTTTTCATGTGGGGAGCGACGCTGTCACGCTTGTGCCTCGCTGACAAATGAAAAATGTAATGTCGATGACGACTTTTTTATTTGTTTCTCCGCGCTTCCTCCCGTGATGTAGCGATGTCTATCCGGGGACCCTGTGTTTGGTACCTGCTCGTTATCAATGCTTTCCTCACATTACTGGAAGATTACAGGTTTCTCATGCAAACGAGACACCAACACAATACCGGCAGACAGACATGCTAAAAGGAAGTGTGTAGGTAATGGGTCTCTGGATAACGAAAGAAAAACCTCAGCCACACTAAGACAGGAGCATGCCGACATGAACTCAGTTTACCATCTAATTTGTTCCTTCCCCCCCATACACACACACACACACACACACACACACACGGCGACAATCAATCACAGCAGGCGAGCCACGCTGGTTTGTTACCAGCTTCAGTCCCGGCTTCACCTCTGCTCAATCAAAAACTGCATCATCTCCTCCTCTGTGGCCTTGCCCATAACCGAAAAAAAAGAACAGACTTGTTTTGCCTAAAGCAGCGATACTCAACTCTGATACCCTTTACAGGGTGCCGATTGGCCCCCTAACCATTTTCTAATTGACAATTTAGATTTAGTGATTTGCACTGGGAATTATTTTTGTACTTTTAGTATACATAAGGTGCCAGTGTGCAAAAAACAGCAACAAAATAGAGCTCAAAAAGTGCCAATGTGTGATCCCCCGCAACCCATAACAGAGACCCTTATGTCCTGAAATCCTAGAAATGTCCTGAAATCCTAGAAACGTCCTAAAATCCTTGAAATGTGCTTAAATCCAAGAGATATCCTAAAATCCTTGAAATGTCCTGAAATCCTAGAAATGTAATAAAATCCTAAAAACATCCTAAAATTCTAATATTCTAGAAAAGTCCAGTAAAAACCTTAAAAAAAAAAAAACACTGAAATCCTAAAAATGTCCTGAAATCCTAGAAATGTAATAAATTACTCGAAACATCTTCAATTCCTAGAAATGTACTTAAATCTCAGAAATGTCCAAAAATCCTGGGGCGCCTGGTGGCTCAGTGGATAGAGCGGCGCCCCATGTATGGAGGCTGTGTCCTCGCCGCAGCAGCCGCGGGTTCGACTTCAGCCTCGGCTGCATGTCTCCCGTGTCTTCATTCTCACACTGACCTGTCAATTAAAGGCAACAAAAGCCCCAAAAATAATCCTTAAAACTAAGAAATGTCCCGAATCCTGGAGATGTTCTAAAATCCTACAAACTTCGTTTAATCCTATAAATGTCCTAAAACCCTGTAAACATGTACGGAGCTGCTGGCCGCTGGCCTCCTGTCTCTTGGTAAAAATGCCCCCCAAGCAAATCAAGCCGAATATCCCTTTCCTAAAGTGAATTTTCCAATGTGATTTGTTCGTGTGTTTGTTTTCCCCTTTCATACTTGGCATGGTGTGAGCGCGTGTGGATTTTCGTGTGTGTTTGCACGCATGCTTGTATCGGAGACAAGGCCATCCATCTCAGACGGTCCCATCTGCGAGCAACAGCCTTGTTTACTTATCCCTCGACCGGAGAGCAGCAGCAGCCTGTCCGCAGGTACGCCAGCGGCCCAGCGCGCCGGACGAGCTGGGAGGAGCGGGAGGAAGAGGGGGGGGTCGGCTTCTGTCTTCATCTGGGGATAAATCACTCTTTACACCGACGCCAAACTTCCACACCTTTCTCTCCTCTCACACCGTCTGCTCGTCGCTCTGAAGTCATCCTTTTCTCCTCTCCATTTTCCCCCGCACCCCTCTCCACTTTCTCACTCGGATTTAATTCACTCATCTTTCCAAAGCAATCCCTTTCACCTCCTCTCTGTCCTCCTCTCCTCTTTCTCTCTCCGATTACCCACCGTTTCACACAGCTTGCCATTTTTCTCTCTCTTCTTTTTTCTGTCTCTGTCTAGTTATCTTTCTAAAGCCATCCTTCGCCCTACCTCAGTCTTTCTCTTCTCTCCGTTCTCCCCTTTTCTCACAGTCCACCCTCCCAAGTTGTCTCTTTCATCTGGTCAAAGCATCGTTCAAAGCCGAGCCCTCTCTTTCCCTCAATCTGCTTCACTTCCTCCTCGGCCCCGACTCTCATCGCACATCATCATCACATTTTCTCGGCCACGTTCCGCCTCTCTGTCTCCATCGGCGGACAGGGAACAGCCGGCGTGGAGCTGATGGGGTGAAATAGCGCCATGTGATGAATATTCATCCCGTTACCGCTAGCCGCCGTCCCCAGTCGCCTTGTCGCGGAGGCCTCCAGCCCACAGATGCCACCGTCTATTTGTCACAGGCGAGACGGGACCTACAGGAAGGTTTTCTTGTGCCAAGGCTGAGAGGGGAGGGAGCGGACCGCATCCACTCAGCCTGAGCCGAACTCTACATCTGAGCCACATCAAACACATGTAAAGACAGTGAGACGGTGACGGCACTGTCCTCGGCTGTTTTCCCTGCTGCCTATCACAGATATGAGAGCAGAGAACTGGCAAAACATGTGATAAAAGTCTGTCTAAAGGAAAAGTCTGTCTTCTTTTTCAACAACCTCAGTCATATTTTGCTGTATTAGCGATCACGCTGATCAGATGACATAATATTACACTTACTGATTTAACTCCTGAGATCTCAGGAGGCGGGTTTCCGACCCTCAAGTTGCACAAATTGAAAAATGTGAATATATGCCTAATAGAAAGACATCAGTTTTGAAAAACTCCCATTTATCGCAAAACGTTTCTATGCTCACATGATCATCCGCCATCATCAGTTGTTTAAAAGTATATCGGATTCAGGAAAGAATACATCATGTCAGGGTGCTCAGACGTGTGTCTGCACCACAAAGCAACACTACTAACTTTTTAAACCACCTAAAAAAAACTACAATCTGCGGAGCGATGAATGCATTAAGGCCAAGAAGAACAACGTCCTCAAAGTCAAGAGCGCTCACTCCGCAGAAAAATCGGGCAACCAAAACGTCCCCTGAAGCACACTGCACAAAAAAAAACAATTGCTTTAAAGTGAAGCAATCTAAGTTGACTGAGGATCTCTCACTCTTTTAGACAGACTTTTTAAATCTCCCACAGCGGGTCACACATCTTACACACCATCGAAACGCCACACCCATCCTGCCGGCTGTCCCTTTGACGAAAACATTGTTCTGGCACAGTTACTACTTCTAATGCCGAATTAAATCCCTAGTCTGATGATAAAGATTAAAGTTGAGGGCTTTTTTTAACCCGTGTGATCGTTTTACAGCTTGTGTTTCTCACCTTAATAGGCCAAAAAAAAGTTTATTCAAAAAAACTACATTTTCCTTCCACAGCTGTGCAATTTGCACACACTTTGACAAGATACTCTACTTGAGCAGAGAAGATGATCCTCTGTGAAGGTGCCCACCACAGTGTGGAATTAAAAAAACCTGCTAATGGATAAAAAGGGAGCGAGGTCAGATGGGAGGAAAACGTCGACATGATTGAGGTTCCAGCCCAATTAACTGGAGATCACTTAAACGTTTGGCGAGCTGAAGAGGTCATTATACTGAAGAGCTGTGAAGAAGCCCATTAGGGCTTTCCAAAGCTGGACCCATGACTCCTCCACTTTGGTTTTCTGTTTCTCCAATAAAAAGACACATGGCTGATTCCTCTGCATGGAGGCTGTTGGCCTGTTTATTAAACGCTTTACCTTCGTTGGATCTGAGGAAACGTGTGCGGCCGTCCGTGCATGCGTGTGTGTGAGCTCAATCATCCATAATCGTACATTCAGTACCCTCTAAGCTACACACAAAGTATAAGCTACAGAGAAACTTTATCCTCCAACACTGAGCTAAGCCATGAGAAAAATGCCAAAGAACAAATCAATGTTTTCCACAAACTGAGCACTGCACACAAAACAAATCCAAAAAATATCGACTTTCACGTTAGCCCTGCAAAAGAGATGGTAAACTAAACAATGTACAAATGTTTCCCTGAACAGCAAGAGAAACATGAATTGCAACATCAATATCTACAGCTGTAAAGGGAGCGCGTATATAAAGTCTTTTTCGACGGGATGCATGGTGTGTGGGGATCATTCATTCGCTCGCAGCACCTACATAATCACGCTTCTCTGACCGTAAACATCATAGCAGCGTCTCCTGTGTTAGTCACGCCGTCCCACCAACAGGAAGCTGTCTGCCTCAGCCTCCCCCGAATCCCCATTATCACTCCAACAACAACTGAGTCGAATCTGAATGTATTTATGAGGGCTTTTTGCAAAACAGTGCCAATTAAAAGTGGTTTAAAGGAGCAAAAAGGGTCACATCTGTACTGTAGATACAAAGACAGATGTGCATTAAACAGTTTAATCACGACTACCGTGTTAGTGAATGTATGAGTGCTGCTAATTTGTCGCTCCACTTATGCAGAATGGCTCAAATTCACTGGGATTTTCACAGACAGTGGAGAGAAAAATCGCCTACAGTCATTTATAGTAACCCTTTTTTTTTGTGAAATGCACTTTCAGCGGTCCAAAAATTAAATCACTGAGACTAACAGACAAAACTTAAGGCCTGTTGAGGATAAGTTATACAACAAATTGCTGTTTTGAGCCTCTGAATTAGGGAGATTTTATGCTTCTCTCTGTTTATTATGATTAAAATTTAATAAGTTTTTGTTTTTCACTGTTAGTCAGGCAAAACAGGACTTTTGAAGATGTCACATTGGAATATAAGAAACTTACTATTTGGAAATTTTTCAGGATTTTCTGACATTTTAAAGACTAAATGATTATTTCAGAAAAAATGGCTGATTTAAAAAATAACTGTTGGTTGCAGGGTCAAATCTGTGATGCTCAACAATATATAATAATATAATAAAAAATATAATTTCAAAAAATGCCTACTTTATGCTAGCCCCATGCAAGTTGAGGCAAAAACCATGCAGGTGTTTCTTATGCATTACAAATATTTTAGTTTCACCTATTAGTATTTGAATATTTCTGCATACTGGGGTCATTAAACAGTTATTTGCAATAGCATGAATTTAGTATGACTGGAAGCTAAGACTCTTGTGAACTTAATGATCCCAATTTTAGCCATGTGTAATGATGTTAGCCCCATTAGTAGCCAATTCATTGCATTTTTGGGTGTTTAATTTCAAGTAATTTCCTTGGAATTTTTTAAAAACTAATTTCTTGCTAATTTTGGGCCATTTCTTGTCAAGTTGATCTTTTCCCATGTTTTTGAATGAAATCAAGCCAATTTGCCCAGGTTTCAAAGGGTTAAATATCACTTCAGTAAAAGATCCCAATATTTATTCCACTTTTTTTATACCCAAATAACTGTTTTAAAATAGTTTTAAAATTAAGTCTGCAATGTGCAAATGTAAGAAAAAAATGTAAATTACTAAAGTAAAGACCAAACAAACACAATTATCATGTGTAAATGTACAAAAAATAAAAAGTGCATGAAAATATTATGATAAAAAAATGACATGAAAACTTTATATTTGCTCATCTGGAGGCTTGTTTCAGGCTGCATGTAGCTTTTGGGTGTGAAAAAAATGGCATAATTCACTTGTGTCTCGTGCCAGGTGTGTGGCATGTAAAGTACTCTACTGGTGATGCAAAAAAAAAAAAGCCTTTTCAAAGCGTAACTTATTACTACTAATGAACTGTTCATTTGTAATGGTGGTGCATAATGGTGATGAGCAACAGGAGTTCATAGTTTTGCCCACCTTTTTTATTCCTAACCACATCTCTCGCAGCAGAGCCCCGGTAGAGACATTGCCATATGACCTAATTATCTCTCATTAGTGGCCTCAGTAATTACAGGCCCTTTTTACAGCTCCATCTCCTCTGTCTCACATAGGAGGGGATTTCAATTAGGGCTTGCCTTGCAGCTCTGACTGCCTCACTTCCACAGCTAAGCCACACCGTCACCTGTGTAGCCAAGCATAGCCAAGCGGCAGGCAGCCCGGCACTCATGGAAAAAGCTCCCACAAAGCACAGAAGTGTGTCTGCGGCTGGCTTTTATTCATTCCATATCATGCACCCATCAATGAGACGTTAACAACAAGACAGCTTGAAGAGGTGTCTGCTTTCAGGGAGGAGAAAAAAATAACCTTTTTATGCCATCTTCTGCAAGCAGCACATCATGAAAAATACATAAGAAACAAACTATGTATTGCGGTGCGTTTTCCTGTCATAGGTAAATAGCATGTGATGTGCGGAGTCTGAGGCGTCGGTGTGACAGAAAATGCCTCCATCAAGCCCAATTCGTCAAACATAACTAGGAGGGAAAAAAGATGATTGAATCAGCCGCCTTTACATTATTCAGCTAAAAGCATGGTCGGATTCATAGGAGGAAGAAACAAGAGGAGAGAAAACAACAGAGGAGGCGTGAAATTGTCGAGCGGCAGCGAGAAATTACTCCCCTCCACTCCTCCTGCTTATCATTTATCTCTCACTCCAACCCCGGTGCCAAATCAGTCACCCTAATTAACAGGCCGGCGAGAAACACCAATCAATACTGCAGAGAGATAATTAACCCCTTGTGTTCTCAATCGCCTCTACAAAGGTGAAATTGAAATTGATTGAGATTACGTTTTGTTGGCTAATTGTGGCCCCTCGCTCCGGTGAAGGAGGGTCGACTGATGGCGTGTGCTGTTATCAGGAGTCAGCGGGATTGATGGGAGTTGGAGAGGCATTGTGCCTGCTCTGGAATGCTTTTATTTTGACGCTGCAGTGACGCACAGCAACGGCTTCAAATGGCAATACAGCACAAAAGAGGAGGAGTTTCATTAATTTATGTAACATATTAAGTCACATACAAGCAGCAGTCTCCGGGGCAGAAAACTGAAGCCAACAAGGAAGTGCCAAAAATTTCTGCTAATGTCCCTTTTAGGCCAGCTCCAAAACAGAGTCACTCCCCACAGACTCCCATGTTAAAAGGCCAAACTTTACAGCACAAATAAACATGTTTACAGTCTGGTACGAAAAGTGATTTTGGTCTCTGGAGCTAATTTCAACCTTCATGACAACTCTGCGGGTGGTTGAATTTTGATATAACTCACCAGTTTAAATGTTCTTAAAGCTTAAAGTTACGCATAATCAACCCTTTGAACCCTGGAGCGATGTCACTTTTGCTGCTGCAAATTGGGGTGATTTCTTTCACAAACATGGGGGAAATGGCAACAAGTGACAAAATAAGAAATTTTCTGAAAAATTGTAAGAAATTAGTAGATTTACAAAATTACTTGGGAAAATGTCCCAAATTAAAATATTGGACACCTCTGGGTTGGCATAACCCTTAATGCCAAAATATGGTCACTTCCAGCTCCAAAAATCCAAGATGACGACAGCCAAAATGCTGTGATTACAAAGCTCAATTTAAATCAAGCGCAAGGGACACACCACAAGCACACTTAAATTCACCTTGGCTAACTAACCCCACTTACTCCAGCTTTCTTACAAGACCACTGCCAGCTAAATGCACAATTACAGGGAGCTCAAGTTTTAAAGGACCCACAGAGAAAAGAGATGGAGGTGTAGATAAAGAGATGGAGGTGTAGATAAAGAGATGGAAATGTAGATAAAGAGATGGAGGTGTAGATAAAGAGATGGAGGTGTAGATAATCAGATGGAGGTGTAAAGCCCCTTCAGAAAACATTCAGGCTGCCTGTCTGCAGCAAGAGCAACACGCACACACTTTTTAAGGCAATACCACAATTTAAAATGTGAGTTCAAGCTGGTAAACTGCTGAAAAACTGATCAATTATTGGTACAATAGTCAGAACATTATTTCTATATGACCTTTAAAAACAGAGTTCACAAAGTGCTTTGACAAGTAAAACATGAGGCAAAACAACAACAGAGAGCCAAACCGTCCTACCGAACATAACATAAGTGAGACAAAACCAGATTACAATCAAGATACAATTAAAACAAGAGGACAAATAATGCAAGATGCATTATGTCAAGACCAAAAACAACAAAAGCAATAAAACTACAAAATAGGAAATAAATGCATAATCTTTGCAAAAAAAAAAAAAAAAAAAGATATAAGCAGGTCACTTGCAGCAGATATGCGGGGAAAACCATCATTCTTATACACATTAATTTCGATCAATATGTTAGTTGGAACTGCATATTCATATAAATAAAAAAATAGAGAACCACACAGGAATGGGGGGTCAATGCTGAATACGTTCATGTTTTTCTTTCCCAACTCTGATCATTTCTGATCCATTAATGAGTTCCCCTTAGGTTTAGTATTAGTACATCTTCTCTGTGTATATATATTTAAGCTATAGCATCCCTATAATCAGTGGGGAGTTAGTTTGTTTGTTTGTTTTTTAACTGTTTTCCTTTTGCTTATGATAAGTATCTTTGTACTTTTACTTTTTTAAATAAAATTTTCAAATGCACCAATGGAAACCAGACCAATTTTTGGAACGCAATTGCACTATAAACTGAGCATCTGTTAATAAATATATATACATATAAGCAGGTAATTTCAGTTGGAACAACATACTCATATAAATGACAGGAAATAGAGAAACATACAGGGTGGAGGGGCTGATGCTGTTCAATTCAATTCAAAACTAAGGACTCAGCTTATAGAGAGGTCCACAGATAAACAAGACAATATCAACAAAATAGGAAAAACAACAACAAAAAAGAAATAAAACGAAAATAAAATAATATATATAAAGATATATAAAAACATACCAAAGTCAATCAGGCTTTTACATTCAGTCATAAACGCCAGTGTTACAGTAGTACATGTTTTCTGTATATGTATTTAAGAAACATCCTATATTTGGCACTTTGCAAAATCTTTTGCAAAAAAACATATGAGCCGGATGCATTTACAAACGTCACTCTCATCAAGTATTTTTGATCAATATGTTAACTGGAACAGATTAATGTGAACTCAGCTGTTAAAATGCGGGGTGCAGGTTTTCATACTCTGAATAATAATAATAATGTAGGTTTTAATTTGCAGCACAGCTCATTCAGCCCAGAGGCCTCGGCAGCACACACAGCATACTTAGCGCTCATTAGCATGGCTTTATTACGGGAAAGGTGTAATCAACTCACCTCCTGGCTCCTGGAGAGCACATTCATCCGTTTGGTTTGGGCGACAGCAGCCGGTAAAAGTGCATCCACAGAGTCGCGGTGTCTCTGCTGAGCCTCCTGTCCATCTTTAGTGCAGCAGGTGTCCCGGCTTCAAAGCTAACGTAAACAGCTACAAATTTCAGGTAGCTTCCGCCGCAGGTGGTGGCTTTCCCTCCTCAGAAACGCTCCGAAATCGACGCAGCGACATTCATGGAAACAAAATGACTTCCCCGTGTCGAAAAAAATTAAACAAAAGTGCGTTAAATCAAACCGTGTCACCTGTAAAGACGGCTAACATCATCTGTATGTTAGCTTGCTTGCACCTCGTCTCCCACAACAACCGAACCGGGAACCGCCACGTTCGCGTCGTAGAACGCCGGCCGTGACGTCATTACGTACGTACGCTCCAGGGCCGCAGCCAATCAGTCGTCGACCTCTCAAAAAGAGGTCACGTAAATGCAGTTAAATTTTTTTTTAAAAAAAAGGTTCACGCCCCTCTTTCTATGTTTTTCTTGAGTTATTTTAACTCAACACTTTCCTCTCTTACTTTTATATAAAAACTTTTTAATAAAAACAATTTTCAGCGAAACCATTGATGTGATATAAATATGTATTGTTTTTTTTTCTGTCCATTTTTTAAAAATATATTTTTATTGGTTTATGCTTTGATATTTTGATTATTTATTAGCCTATGTTCTGTGTAGAATGTAAATTTATTTGTGCACTCATATATGTTTGTGTTCTTATTTGTCCGACATATTTTGTACATATTTTTGTTAAATAAAAATGTAGGGGGGGGAAAAAAAACAAAAAAAGAATGCAGTTACATGCCTCTAACAGCAGAGGGGTGGAAATGTTATGTATATGATTAATAATAATAATAAATAATAATAATAATAATAATAATAATAATAACAAATGGTTATTTTACAAATTATGTTTATTAGCTTTTGGTTCACTCTGAAAAAAAACATAACAAACATTCACTAACATCATCCTCCCATCCAAAATAACAAAACTCTATCTAAAAGGAGAAACTTACATACTAACTTATATAATTAACATATAATCATATATAGATAGGCAAGTAGTTATAGATAACTGCCAAAACAAAAACAAAATAAATACATTTAGAAATATATAGAAATAATAACTAAAATAAATATATATATATACGCATTCCTTAAGCTACCAACAAAGGCAAAGAGAACGAGCCAGTCAGGATATGTGTCTTCTCTGACACTTTTTCAATTAAAAAAAAACAACTCTATTTTGATGCTTTTTATGCACTCTGAAACCTTATTTTATATTAAAAGCACAAAAAACAGTGCGAATTACTTATTTTCATTGTGAATTATCAAATTGTTGGGGTGGCACTTAATCCGGAGCCAGATTTGGCCCGCAGCCACAAGTTGAGTATCACTGAAATAGATATTGAAATTAAATTTAGAGAGTGGATATTAGATGTCTGTCAATGTTTTCATGGTCACTGAATGGACGCCGGTTAAACTGCTGGATGTTGATCTTCTTTTGCCGCTGAACACAATCCCAGTAATTTTAATATGAGCAGGTGGAGCGTCTCATTAGGGAGGCTGGAGGACATTTATTGCTGCAGTCCCGACTTGCTGATGGAAGCTGATTAAAATGGTGAGTTTTAAGTGATTTTACGGAAAATTTTAATATGGGACGTCCCAGTGCAAATCAAAGCACTAAACTCTGTCCCTTGTTAATGTCCAGCTCTACCTATAGAGCTATACACGACCCAAATTACTGCTCACCTGATCACCGCAGGAAATTACACAATGTGTCAGTGCCCTGTGCAACCAACCACAAAAATATGAAATATAACACATAAACATCACACATTTACCGATTTTCTGGGTCAGTAATAAATATTTGGTCACATAAATTTCCCACAGTCATCTCCAAAAGGTCGAGTTATGAGCTAATCACATAATAATTCAATGACACACAAACATTTACTGTGAAAAGTAAAACAAATAAAATGAGAGCTTTTTTCAATGCGTTTTTAATTTTTGAAATACTGAGCAATGAATGCCAGGAACCATCTCTTTTCTGATGAAACGACTATTAAAAATAAATTGTTTAACCCTTTAAAACCTTGGTTCTACATCAGTTTTCTTGTGTTGTGTTCAGATACCTCTCACAAGCTATTTAACCCTTTAAAACCTGAGCAAATTTATTTGATTTTTTTTTTTAATGAGAAAAAAAGGCAATGACCGACTCAGCAAGAGATGTGCCACAAATGTTAAGACATTTGTGTTCTTTTTAATGTTTTATAAGAGGTTGAAAAATTAGTTAAAATTAATGAAAATTAGGAGGGTGGGGTTATTAGAAAATTATCAAAAATGAGGGGAAAAATGTCCAAAAAAAGTATCTGTAATCATTTTAATAATTATATTATTATCATGTTACAGAAACAAAATATAAATGTATAGATTTAATTTTTGCTGCACTTTTTTTCCCAGGTCTTTATTGTTCATTTTTTTTTCAGGTAATTGTCTTGTAACTATTTTTTACCTATTCCTGCTTTTCTTTGGCCATGTGCTGTTAAGTTACTTATTGCCTTACTCTTTTTATGTTTTTTTTTTTAGAAATTAAACCAATTTGCTCAAGATGCATTTGAGCTGTGAGATACATGTGGGCCGACTAAAGTCAGATTTTAATAAGAGAGACAACATATGAAGTTGGAGATGTAGAGGCATGTAAAACTGTGAAAAACATGTTTTAAAAATGAAAAATTTACCTGTTTTCTGTCAGCAACTGGAGACTTAAAAAAATGAGTCATCACACAGTATCATTGAACGTACTTGAAGCAGCAGGAACTCTCAGGAAAATTATATTTAGTGCATATCACCTGACTACTTTTTTCTCTTTGAGAGCGAGTCAGCAAAGCTCCGGTTTTTGAAAAGACATCAAACTCAGGCAGGTTGGCTTTGAAACCTGCTATAATGAGCTGTGACGGCTGGGAGGCTGTGGACAGAAATATTTCTCATTAGGACGGAGAGTAAAGAGCAATGAGCTATCAAATACTGCTGTCTACAGTAGCCAGGAAAAAGGTAATTTGGGCTGATGTATGACGCCCACATTGTTAGCACAAATTGTAAATCCATTTCCACTTTTAGGGAAAAATCAAGTGATGGAGAAAAGCTCATCTGCTCGTCAATCCACAGCTGTCACTTTGGTAAAAGTGACTGAGTTGGATCAGAAAATCACCCGTTTCTCAAAAATCCTGAGGGCCCCCTGAGGGCCCCCCGAGGGTCCCTGTGGGCGTTGCGGGACTCCTGGTGGGACCGCTAATCACTTTATGTCTTTACTATCGAGACAAGACAGGAAAAATCAAGCCATCAAGTCAGCTCTTTAACCCTTTGAAACCTGGATCGATATGACTTTTCTTATCCTGCATCCAGACACTTTCACAGTATTAAGTAAAAGTCTTTAGTGAAGTACATACATACATACAAATATATAGAGTGAATGCATATATACCTTTAAATGCTCAAAAACTTCCCCACAAACTGTAAGAATTTTATTTTTTTTAAAGCTAAGGGAAAATATCCAGAGAACTAGTTATCATAATTACCTATTTAATTTTTTTTTTTTTTTTTTTTACAGAATTTTTCATCATTTTTTAAGCAGTTTTTCAGGTCATTTATGTTTTCTTCTTTGTAATTATTTTTTTTATTTTATTTTAATTCTTTCCCTTTTTTGTTTGGGCATTTAGTATTTTTTTATATTTTATATTTAATTTTCTTATATTTATTTAATATGTTTTTTTTGGGTAGTTTTCCTGTCCTTTTTCTTTCTAAGTTACTAATTCCTTTCTTTCCATGTTTCTGAAAGAAATCAAGTCATTTTGCAGGTTTCAAAGGGTTAAGCATAAAGTACGTATGTATAAGCGTTTCAGCAGTCAGATCATAACAGAGGAAAATAAGGAGAATCGGGAGTCGGGGACACAGGTTGTGGAACTGGGCTGGGATAGGAAGAAATAAATCTCTCAGTCCTCAGTCCACTGTTTCTCCCCACAGACCCAAACTGATAGAAGCAGGAACCCTTAAAACTTGAATGGGATTTGGAGCAAAAGTGACAAGACAGGGACAAAAGTCAAAAAACACTGGGAGGGGACGGGTAAAATAAATTGAAACTGGGCTGGAGGGGAAGAACTTTTAACTCCAGTGTCATCGTCTCCTCCCCACAGACCCAAACTGACGAAAGACCCCTTAAAACCTGAAACAGGACCAGGAGTAAAAGAGACAGATCTGGACATGATGGGGTCAAGAGTCATTTGAGTGGGAGAGGATTGACAAGAATAAAGAGAGTAACTTTTTACTCCTGTGTCATCCTCTAAACCTCTACAGACAGAAGGAGGTCTTTTTTGTGGTAACGGATATGTTACATTTGTACATTATTACGCAGCAAATACGTTAAAACTTAACATTTCAACCATGCTGTGGTTAAAGTGTGGTTATGTTTTGGCACAAAAAATCACATATGTTTTGGGAAAGATCTTTTTTTTGGCTTAAAATACCCAGTTTGGTGTCACAATGCCAGCAGGGAATACATTTGTGTCTTGATTAAAAAAAATGCTTTCATGGCACTATCCGTGATGATAAACAGCAACAGCCAACAACTAAAAGAAAAACAGGAAAATGGGGACTGGTCTTTAGAAAATACTGACATTAGATAGTTAAAAATGATAAGAAACACACACTGGAAACATGGTGACTGGTCTCTAAAAAACACAGATTTGGCCCTAAAAATCCACAGAACCTGAAAAACACACCCTCATTTAATGGCTAAAAAGCTGCAGGAGACATGACCAGTGGTCATAAAAAACAGTCAGTTTCTATGACCTCTAATCCTAGAAATACCCTGAAATCCCAGAAAATGTCCTAAAATCCTAGAAACATCCCAAAATCCAAGGATTGTCCTGAAATCCAATGTCCTAAAATTCTAGATATGTCCTAAAATCCAAGAAATGTCCTGAAGTCCAAAAATGACCCAGAATCCAAAAAAAAAAAAATTCTCAAAACCCTAAAAAATGTCCTAAAAATACTTGAAATGTCCTAAAATTCTAGATTTCTTCTGAAATCTGAGAAATGTCCCAAAATCCAAGAAGTATCTTAAAATCCACGAAACCGCCTAAAATTCTACAAACATCCTAAAGTACAAGAAAGGTCCTAAAATCCATGAGAATACCAAAACCGGCAGCTGCTGTTGTGTTGAATAATACTGGAATAAACAGGCGTAAAATTTAGTAAGAGTTTGGCCAAATGTTACAACAGGTTTCATACGGCAAGTCTGGTTTTGTGAGATTATTAGCAGGATTAAAACAGTCCAACTTCCATTCGATTCCTCAGTAAATAACATGAGGACATTAGTCTGAGGCGTAGACGTTGACCTCCTGCGCCCCTGTGTTTGTCAGGCGTTGAAAAACGGTGGCGCAGACATTAAGGTGATATGGAGGGGGCCTCCAGAGATTCTCTCTGGTAGAAATCAGGGCCTCCGTAACTTCACCTTGATGATTGGGATAAATTGTCCAGTGAATCATCACAGTCTGGACTCAAGCCCGCTCCGAAAAAAAGGCATCAGTCAAAACGTGTGATGTGGTTTCACATAAGGTCGCAGCTATTTTCAAAGATATTTTCAAAGCTTACTATCACACGGGTGACACAAATACAGCAACCCACACACGCGCAGGTAATTATTAAGCTGCCACTACAGATAAATGTGAAATAACCAGACAGCACATTCATGACATTTACACAAGAAGAAAAGAGTTTTAATACCTGAAACCTTGTAGGCTGCTGTTTCAAGCCTGGACCGAGCTCTAATCTCCTCAGATATATGCATCCTGAAACCCTAGAAATGTCCTCAAATTCTACAAATGTCCTAAAATCTTAGAAATGTCTTGAAATCCTGGAAATGTCATAAAACTTTGGTAACATCCTAAAAAAAAAAAAATACCATAAAATCCAAGTAGGGCTGTAACAACGTTTGATAAAATCGGTTATAATCGATTATTAAATGTACTGACAATGAATAACATTATCAATTCGTTGTGTTGCCCGATTATTACACACTGTTTCTGTAGCAGCGCTTGTCAGGAGCGTCAGGAGTTTTTGAAATGTTTCATATTTGATTTTGTAGTTATTTATTATTATTTATAATTTAATATTATTTGGACAGCTCAGGGATGTTCAAGCAACCCCATTAATACACTGCACTTTTTTCACTATTGTCAATGATAATCTGTTTTAGAGCAAAACGATGGGAGTTTAAAAAAATATTTAATATTTTAAATATTATTTCTATTTTTATTTTTTTTTAAATCTGATTCATCAATTAATCGAAGAAATGATCGTTAGATGCAGCCCTACTGAAGTGCAGGGCTGTTTGAGTGGCAGGATGTCTGTGGGGACGTTGCTGCAGTCTGAGAGTCAGATCCATCAGTTGCTCCTCCACAGCTCTGCCTTCGAATTTCATTTTGGCCACTTGTTTCAAAAAAAAAAAAATGCAAGACAGCAACCACTGAAATGATGAACTTTAGGCTTTAAAATGGCAGCTCAAAAAAACCAATGGGTGACATCTCGGTAGCTAATGTCCATTATTATGTGCCAGGGATGACAGTTTCATGTAGGCTGACACTCAACTTAGTATCGCCCTGGTTCCCTTGTCAGAAAGACAATGGGATTTTTCCACTGGATTATTGCAGAAAATAGGCTTTGTGGCAAACAAACATTTATGCTACTTACTTGTTTTGTTCAGAAAGATAATCTCTCAAAATTTAAATAATTTTTGAAGCCTAAATGCGTTCACCAGTAACTACACCACAGCTGCACGACTTAAAAAAAACTCAAAGCGTGTTTGATGTGATGACATTCGGTCGTCTCTTTTACGTTACAATGTCATAATATGTGTCACATATCATATCTCATGAAAATATTGGATGAAATGTACTTGCTAACGTGTCCTGTAAAATGTACCTAAATTCACCTAAAACACACATCCAAAGTAAACCCAAAGTACACTGAAAGCCTGAAAGCTGTTCTTGTTCCTCTTTCTATGTACACATGGTCTCATATGAATGGCAACACTTCCCCAAAATCAGAATATCATGGTAATGATGCAGTGTTATTACAACTGATTTAAAAAGATAAATTATCAGGTAAGATTTATTTTTTTTTATTTATTTATTTATTTATTGGGGGGGGGGGGGGGGGGGGGGGGGGGGGGGGGGGGGGGGGGGGGGGGGATGGGGGGATGGGGATAGGGGTTGATTATTGGTTAATTTTTTTTTCATAATTTGAGGAACCGGATCACCGGAAACCCTTGTGAGGTTTTTTAAGGGAACCGGATCACCCGGAAACCCTTGTGAGGTTTTTTAAGGGAACCGGATCACCCGGAAACCCTTGTGAGGTTTTTTAAGGGAACCGGATCACCCGGAAACCCTTGTGAGGTGTTTTAAAAGGGAACCGGATCACCCGGAAACCCTTGAGAAGAGAGAGGATGTTACTCCCCTCTCCTCTCCCTCGCCTTCCTCTCCTGCTTCTCTCTCTTCTCTCTTTCTGCTGTTTCTTTCTTCTGTCTTTTCAGCTCCTCCTTTTGTCTTTTTTCTCATCTTCCTTTCTCTGTTTCTTCTCTCTCTCCTCTCTCTCCTTACTCTCCTTCTTCAGCCTTTTTTCTTCCTCCTTAGCTGCCTTCTTTTCCTTCTTCTTCATCTTTGCTTTTTCCTTGTCTGTTTTTCTTGCAAGCTCCTGGAGGCTGGTGTTGTCCTGCATCAGGAGCTTGACTGTCTCGTCCAGTTCACCATTTTTTCTGGCGCAACTCCTCCTCCATTTCACTGCTGTCTTTCAGCAGCTCCTGGAGGCTGAGGTTGCGCGCCTGAAGGTCAGTCTTTTCATTAGTGAGGAGTTTGATGTTTTCCTCCATCTGGCGCATTTGTTGGCGCAAAGCCTCCTCCTTTGTGCTGTTATCTTTCTGGAGCTCCTGGAGGCTGAGGACACGCTCCTGGAGGCTGGTGTTGCCCTGCATCAGGAGCTCGACTGTCTTGTCCATTTGACCATTGTTGTGGCGCAACTCCTCCTCCTTCTCACTGCTGGCTTTCAGCAGCTCCTGGAGGCTGAGGTTGCGCGCCTGAAGGTCAGTCTTTTTATCAGTCAGGAGTTTGATGTTGTCCTCCATCTGGCGCAATTCTTGGCGCAAATCCTCCTCCTTTGTGTTGCTGTCTTTGCGGAGCTCCTGGAGGCTGAGGAGACGCTCCTGGAGGCTGGTGTTCTCTTGTGTAAGGAGCTTGATGGTGTCCTCCTTTTGGCAGACTTTGGTTTGCCAACCCTTCTGTTAAAGCTCTCCTCCTTTGCATCCAGCTCGGTCTTCATGCGAGCTTCTAGAGTGGTGAGTGTTACTGTCCACTCTGCCTCGCTCTGGATGATCTTCGTGTCTTTTTCTTGGAGCTTGGTCTTGCACTCCAAGATTCTGGCCTCAAGAGCACTCTTGTCGGCGGCAAATTGTGCTACCAGATTGTCCTTTTCCAGGCGAATCTGGCGCAACTCTCTGTCATGGTTTTCTTGCAGAGTTTTGGCTTTGGAGTTCACCTCCTCCACCTTTGCCGACAACATGTCCGACTCTGTTTGAGAGGCTGCTAAACTGGCTGAGGCAAGTTTGAGCTCGCTTGCTTCCCTCTCCCAGGTCTCTCTCATACTCTGGGTCTGCTTTTTCCAGAGCTCAGAGACCCGGTTGAACTCAGCACTCCAGTGGCGTTTGACTACCATGGTCTCGCTCTGTGCTTTGCACAGCTGTTGCTGAAGTGAGCAGATCAGCTCATCCTTCTGCTCCAACAACTTTGTGGTGTCAAACTTTGCCTCCTGATAGTGGCGTTCTTTTTGTGCATGAGAGAGACTTTCTTGAAGTGAGCGAATCACCTCATCCTTCTCTCTGGCCAGTCTCTTCTTTTCACTCTCTGCCTCTTTTCTGATGGCTCTCTCTGACTTAAGAGCCTTCAAGATTTTTTGTTTTTCCAGGTCCATGAGAGCAATCTGTTGCTGCAGAGCAGCAATGTCCATGGGCAGCTCACAGGAAGCTGGTTCTCTCACCTGCACCTCCTGAACTGAGTTGTCCTGGTTTTGCATGTTGTTGGTGGTTTCTCAAAGTCACGAACGTAATGTGAGAAAAAGTCTAGCCAAGGTTAGCCTGACACTTCAAACTTCAGACTTCAACTACTTGGAAGTAGTTGTGTTTGTCCAAAGTTAAGAAAGGCCAGACTAGAAAGATGGAAGGCTGGAGAAAGATTTCGTGAAGATGTTGCGTGGTGAAATCCTTGTCTCTGGATCGACGATTGTTGCTTTGCAAGAAGAAAGATATCAAGCAGATATGTGATGCAGCACCGAAGCGATACTGAGTCAACTGACTGTCAGACTGACTAATATAAGATTCTGAGGATCAAAGGCAAGCTGAACATTCTTTCACATCAAAGGATGGAATGTGATGTCATTGGGCTTTACAGTTCCAAATATGTGACATCACACTGTGACATCATACTGTGAAATCACACTGTGACATCACACTGTGACATCAGACTCTGACATCACACTGCATGGTCACATGATCTCCCCCACACTTGGTCACATGACATTTATATAAATATATATAAATATAAATAAATGTAATGTGATATATATATACAAGCACACACACACACATATATATGGATATATAAATACCCTAATGGCATACTTTTATGTTTCTTTCAATAGATGGTTGCTAACAAGTGGCTAAATGAAACTTTGAAATATCATCACATCAACCCCTGATGAACATGGTTTTACAAGTTTGTAGTGGCAGCGACTTTACTGTAGTGTAGTTCATTTTAGCCAGGCAATAGCCCAGCATCGCCCCCAATATGATGTTTAGTTAGTGTCTTTTAAACTGTTACAAAAACAAAATATTATACTTTCTCCAGTCTAATCAAAAGATTAAGAAAGAAAAACACACAACAATGTTTGTGTTTTACAGTAAAAGGTTTGGCCAAAAGCAGACCATAATAATCATCTATGATGAAGGCTTGGCTTGCTATAAGGTGCTCCACAATTAAAATGACGATAATATCCTAAAATCCAAGAGAATTCCTAAATTCTAGAAATGTCCTTAAATTTGCTGAATGTCCAAAAAACTTCCTAAAATCCTAGAAATGTCCTGAAATTCTAGGAAGGTCGTACATTCCAAGAAACGTCCTAATATATAAGAAATCCTAGCTAAACCCCTAATGTCCTAAAATCCAAGAAGTGCTCAGAAATCCCAGAAAAGTCATAAAATCCTACAAATGTCCTAAAATCCAAGAAATGGCTTAAAATTCTAGAAACGGGTGACTCAGCCCACACGTGCAGGTAATAATTAAGCTGCCATTAGAAATGAATGGGGTTCCTCCTGTGTATCCCGAAATAACCAGACGGTACATTCATGACATTTACAAAGAAGAAAGAGTTTTAATACCTGAGACCTTGTCGGCTGCTGTTTCGAAATGTTGCACGTTGCTCTAATGAGAATTCCCATCACAAGTAAAGCTTCGCCCGAGCTCTAATCTCCTTAAACGTATGCAGTCACTGGGCGGCAGAAAACATGACAGCTGTCATCCGACATATTGGAGGCTCTGGCTGTGAAAGGTAATGGCCGGTAAGGAGGAAATTCTTGCTTTTTGAATGGATTTAACCTGCACGAGCTGACGCGCCTGACACCGGGGGCCGCCGCTGACTGACTGCAGCTTAGTGGGAGATGACATGACAAGCATATAGTGCTTTCTGCTGCACATCCCCCGTGTCATGAGTGACCCACTTTCCCTCCTCTAATTGCAATTCCCTCTTTAAAACTGTATTACTTTGCATAAAGGAAGACTCAAAGTGCAGCTACAGTCAGCAGCGGATCACACGCAACGCACGGGGAATTAGTCTTTAATGTCAAAGACGACAAGTGTGTTTATTACTTAAAACACAAAAAAATACATATTTGCAATGTCACACACAACATTTCATTATATATGTGTGGCTGTGCGAGTTCTGGATTTGAATAAAGTGGTCCTTAATAGGACCTGAAGATAAACTCAGGCCTGCTTCACCGCCCTAAATTAGACCATCTGACCCCAGAGACCAAAACTACCGGTGCATTCATGTGCATCTTGTCAGTTTTTGATAATCAAAATCTTCACATGATCTCCAGATAGTTTTCCTAAAATGACCAATGAAGTGTAAAAACCGAGTGACAAGTACCATAACAGCCAGGTCAACAGTACGAGCTGTGACATTTAACACACAGTGTAGCATATTAAAACTGGTTTAAGAGGAAACCTGCAATTATCAGTATTTAAACAACAGGTTGATCGCTGTTTCCAGTTTATTTTTATATTCTACTTTATTTTTTATATATATTATTTGTTCATATATTTTTATATTTAACCGCTCTACATGGACAGCAGTTAACATTCATGCCATATTACGCTTAAAATGTGATCAAAAATTTATGTTTAAAAAGTGAAATAATAAAAAAGTTTCTTACCATTGACCAAACGTCGACTTTTGCTCACCATGTTTATGCATTTTGTGTTATTTATCTCATGTTATAAAATAATGTTATAAAAGTTAGAATACTGACCTGTCATGCTTTAGAGTTAAAAGTTTGCTTTCTTGCTGCAGCTAATAGATGCAGATACTAAAAATATGTGCAAATACTTAAATAAGTAATTGGTATCAACTAGGAACAAAATAACAAAATTCATAATTTTTTACCTTCAGTTGTTGGCGATGCTCTCTGCCATTTCTGCCCTGAAACGTCACACAAAAAGTCACAACTCAGCAACTCAGGTATCATCGAAATTTTCCAATTTCCAACATGATATTACGACTTTGGAGTGCCGTTCATGTGCTTGTAACTCGTAAATACGGTGAATCTGATATTACCGCGGTGATCGCAGTATGAGCCGCTTCCACCAGACGACCAAGAGCCCAGATCCTCTAACGTCTGAAAACAGAGCCAAAAGGAGGTGCAGAAGTCTACTTTCTCTCATCCCACTTGATTGACAATAAATTTCATTATGAAATTTATACCTGATGAAATTAAACTGCCTACCTGATAAATACGTGCATGTCCTCCGTGTTTCTGTGATACTCTGTTTAGGCTGCTAACAAGAACAAACAGTGAATTTTCTGCCTGTGGAGGCTTTTTCATTAGACTTGTTCAGGTTATTTATCAAAGAGTGACAAATCACCACATCTATCCAAACTCCAGGTACGTGCGGTGTGGCTTTGTGATATATCTCGACTTTACGATTTGATTAGGATCTCCAGAATGCTCCATTAAACAACTTATCAGTGCACAGTGGACTGTGGGACGCTGGGAACTCTGCAGAAGTTACGGCGGCTTTATCATCTTTCAAAATGTGGCAAAAGAAGGCAAAATAAGTTTGCACTGCTTTGCCAAAAATAATGCAGAGGCAGGCGCATGGAGGCCAGGGGGCAGCGGCAGCAGCCCAATACATGTTTCTAAAATCTCAGGACATTTTAAGGACTTCAGGATATTTCAAGGATTTTAAGACATTTCTAGGATTATAGGAAATTTTGGACATTTCTAATTGTACATGATGAAAGTAGGATTTCAGGACATTTCTAAGATTTCAGAACATTTCTAGGATTTCAGGATATTTCTAGGATTTTAGACATTTAGGATTTGAGGGCATTTCCGGGATTTTGGGGACATTTCTGGGATTTTAGCACACAGAAATGTTTTTTAATGACCACTGGCTGTGTCTCCTGCAGCTTTTTAGCCACCAAACCAAGGGTGTTTTTTGGGATCCGTTTCTAGGATTTCAGTTCATTTTCGGGATTTTAAAGCATTTCTCAGATTTAGGACATTTAGGATTTGAGCACACTTCCGAATTTTGGGACATTTATAGGATTTCAGGACATTTTTGTATTTTATGCAGTTCTAAGATTTCAGGACACATCAAGGATTTTAGGGCATTTCCAGGATTTTTGGAAACTTAAGATTTGAAGAAATTTCAAGGATTTGGGGAAATTTCTGTGATTTTAGGAAATTTCTGGGTTTCAGGACGTTTTGGGGATTTTAGAGCATTTCTAGTATTTTAGGACATTTAGGATTTGCATATATGGGATTTTGGGACATTTCTCAAATTTGAGGATGTTTCTAGGATTTTAGGACATTGGGGTCTTGGATAAGACCTCTGTCAGGGTCGCAGGGGATCCTCCACCGGCACTTTTTTGACAAATAAGCTCTATTTTGATTTTATGCACTTTGACACCTCATGTACACTAACTAGTACAAAAACAATTCCCAGTTTTTGTGTTTTAGAAAATAAATGGGGGGCCACCCAGCATCCTATCAGGCCAGATCTGGTGTATCTTGGTGGATTTCAGTATCACTGCTGTAGTCTACGTGAGCGAACGCTGCATTGTTTCTGGTCCTGACTGCTGAACTGGTCTTATCAACCAGTTGTTAAGCGGCTGCGAGAGAAAAGCTCACACACTTCCTGTTTTCCTGCTGGGCGTCGCTCTCAGGGGAATCTCCAAATGAATAATACATCTTCTCCATTTAATTTGGGAGGCAGCCGTAATGAGGCACTTTTGCACAGTCTTTCCTCAGTCTGGGCTCTCACGTGCCATAAGCGCTGTGTGGAGGAATCTGCAGCTGTTAATGGACTGTTGTAAACTGGCGTTAGGGCAAACACACACACACACACACACACACACACACACACACACACACACACACACACACACACACACTTCATCATTTCAGGCTGTGCAAATTGACTGATTTATTTACACAAATTAACGCAGAGTGGCAGCAGCCTGAAGATCGGAAAAATGATCTTGTGACTTGACTGCAGGCTGGAATCCAAGAAATGGCAGAGAAATGATTTTCGGGGATGTGACTGAATATTACGCCGTCCAACTCAGTACTGAAAGCTTCTGCTGCTACAGGCACAACTCGGCTGGCACTCAGAAAGTGTTGATTTCCAGCCCGACACAAGACATCCAGCAGTCTGAACCATTAGAAAGTTTCTCTAGAAATGCTGCAAGTAATATTTTAAAGCTCCATTAATCACTCATATTAACGATGAATGACGAACAAAACCATTTACTGTTTTTAGTGCTTTAGTGCTTGATTTTTAGCAACTCATAACTACATTTCTGGCTGGGATAGTGCCACAAACAAAGTTTCAGTGTATACCGCTATATTAGATCCATCCATGGTTTAATTAAACAATACCAATATTTTTATTTTATTTATATTTATAACATTTATATTCAACAGTAATATTAACAGTAATAATTCTTTGAAGTATTTTTCTCTTGTGTGTCTTTCGTTATAAACAGTCCTTGTCATTTCAGCCTTAACAATATTAAACAGTAATATGAAAAGTTAACTTGTTTTTCTCTTTTGTTAATGAGTCAGTTGTTATTTTTTTAAATACAAATTAAAAGACTGCCATCAAAGGACACAGATTTTGATATGCAGTTACTAATAACATCTAAAAATACATAAAAATCATTGTCACAAATAAGGTTTTTAGTTTTTAGTTGAGTAAATTTTTTCTCAATATTCCCCTTTTTGTTTTGCCCTCAAAGTTTCCGCGGCTCACCTGGCGCCCCCCGGGAAGGTCGCGGCCCCAACTTTGAAAAACAGTGGCTTAGTGGACAGAGCGCTGCATCCTGTATCGATGGGTGGCCATTTTTTTGGGGGGTCAAATATCCCTCTTTCATATATTAGGGGGTACGTGCATGTGCATATGGATTTATTTCTAAAACCTAAACATGCAGCTTGAATCGAACACTATGAACCGCTCGGTTTAAAGTCAGCTCACAGCTGAGTGATGCAGGGCGGAGCAGCGAGGCAGCGCTGCTGTGATAAAGGGGTACGACCCGTTAAACCCTCCAGGCCGGAGTAAAACACAGTGACACACAGTCTCACTGTAATTTCACCATAAACGACTCAGCCGTTCTCCGATGTAAATTTATCGAGGAGGTCGTAACATTTTACAGCTGGCACTCTGCACCGGATATCATCACATTTGCCCAGAGCCGTTAGGATTATGATCCCGCGTGATGTGTTACACCGCAAACAAGCCATAACCTCCGTACAGTTATTTTAATCACTGCTAAAAATTGCAATTAATGACCAATTGCAGGCAATAAAGAAGCAGACGGTTCCTGCAGCATTAAAATATGAGTATGTTTTACTAATGAGCTTAAAGATGGCTCTGTAGAAGTAGCCGCCACAGCGGGGAGGCGTCTGTCTATCTTGGATTTAAATAATGGTGAAAAATAATAAGTGGCTGGCGCGTGGAGGCAGATGGCATCCTGTTTGCCATATAATCCCCTCTGAGTCGCTATCAGATCACGAGGAGCAAATGGCCTTTCCCAGTCTAGACTACTTCATCACTGAGCTTATTGACAGATCCACAAATCAATTTGTGGGGAAAAAGAAAACATAAAAATAAAAAGATATAAAAGTTTTTATTTCTTTCTGTCAAGTTGTTCTCAAAGTGAGTCGACGGCTAACTTTTCGTTGATAATGAGCAACAAACCTGCAGAGGAATCGCACTGCACAGGCAGCTTAATTGAGAATTAACTGACTTATATTTTCAATTAATTGAGTTGTTTGAAGTGGTGCGATAGTCTCACACCGACAAGCCATACCTTACGACAGCAGGCGCCTCGTGCAGATCGGTTCAAATGTGTAACAGCCTTTTATTTTCATGGGCTGGAGGAAATAACATGAAATAAACGGCTTGAAATTGGAAATCTAACACGATTTGAGATGCGGAGAGAGAACATCTCTCTTCTGATGCTTGATAGACTGGATGAGGCTGCGAGGGAAATTCTCTGTGTGTGTGTGTGTGTGTGTGTGTGGTGGGTGTTTTTCAGGTATATTATGCAAAATTATGGCATAAAACCAACACGAGGAAAAGATGATTATTATATCAAAGCCGTTAATTAAAGTTTAGCGTGTCAGCGCTTCTGTACTCCATAATGTTGGCATCGTACGTTTCTGCAAACCATGAATAAGTTATATTGACACATTTCCACATAAACGTGTCAAAATTGACATAGGGTATGAGCTGACTGTCATCGGGAGACGGAGGCCGTGGTTGATGGTGTGACGCCGAGGCTCGACGCCTGCCAAACTGCAGACCACTTCAAGACCAACGAACAACAAAAACGGTTGTGATTTAAAAAGTCAAAACTTTTTAGGGACCTGTCGCTGTTTTCCCAGCAGCTTTTTAGCATCCAAACTAGTGTTTTTTTAAGGTCCATTCTGTGTTTTCCTCCGCTTTTTGGATCCCAAACGTGGGTGTTCTTCAGAGACCTGTCACTGTTCTTCCTGTGGCTTTTCAGCCCCCAAATGTGGTAGTTTTTTTGGAGACACAGTGTCTTTCTTTCAGCTTTTTAGTTCCCTGAAGAGGGTATTTTGAAGGGACCTGTTGCTGTGTTTCCTCTGGCGTTTTGGTTCCTAAACATGACTATATTTTAAGAGACCTGTTGCTGTTTTTCCTGCAGCTTTTAAGCATCCAAACGCAAGTGTTTTTAAAGACAAATTGCTGTGTTTCCTTCAGCCTTTTGGTTCCCAGACGAGGGTGTTTTTTTTTTAGACTCATTACTGTTTCCTTCAGCTTAGTAGTTCCCAGACATAACTGCTTTTTAGAAACCCGTTCCTGTGTTTCTTTCTGCTTATAAGTCCCCAAACGTGGGTACTTTTTAGGGACCTGTGGCTGTTTCTCCTGCAGCTTTTCAGGCCCCAAACGTGTTTTTTTGAGAGTCATTACTGTGTTTCCTTTGGCTTATTAGTTCCCAAACATGAGTGCTTTTAGAGCCCTGTTGCTGTGTTTGCCTCAGCTTTATGGTTCCCAAACCTGGGTATTATTTAGGAACCTTGTCCTGGTGTTTCTTCTGGCTTTTTAGCTCTAACTGCACTTTTACCACAGAGTTTTTAAAAAGTTTCAACGTATCCACTGCACAGTAACTTGCAAATGTAACATACTATCTGGTCTGCAGAAATGTAAAATGCAAACAATTTTTCTGGTGATTTAGTTGGCATACTGTACTTCAACCTATAATCTCGCTCCTACACAGGCAGGGAAGAATGCACACATCTACAGATCTCGCAGATCTGTTGTGACACCTAATCTGAGTGGCGTTTAGCAGTTATCACTGAGCATTCCTCATCCTCCGCTCCAATACAAACTCCACTTAGCCTCGGCATGTGAGAGGAATATTTGAAATTCTAAGGATGTTTGCATGAAAGGGAATAGAAACGATGCCTAATGTATATGAATGGGAGCCGTGACGTTCAGGTATTTCACGCCGCATGCCCTGACAGAGGCTAAAGTGAATAAGTCGTCAACTCGCATTGAAATTCATATTGTATCCCTGGCTGGAGCTGAGCCCATTTTCTCCACAGTGCTCTCGCCATGAGCCATACAATAGTCAGGGAGACATCTAATGAGGCAGGAGAAAAAAATATTAAGAGGAAAATCCTTAAAGTCAGGAGCTGGCATATTCAATGGCCAGCCTGGAAATTCAATGAGAAAATCTTTTGTTGGAGCTCGAGGCTGGTGGGAGGGAGAGAACAAAACGCAGGGAGAAGAAAAGATTGAGCGAGTGACTGAGATGGGCTGTGACAATGTCAGCTTTGGTCTGGTCAGCCTGCACGGATGACGAGTGAATATGAGGGCAGCGAGGAGCGGCGAGGAGCAGCGAGGAGCGGCGAGGCAGGAGGGGAGGAGGACACAGTTAAAGGCTCAGAGCTCAACTGTTCAGAGGTCATCTGATCGGATTTCAGCTATCAGATTGGATCAAATCTTTAATACGAGTTGTTCAAAAGAAGAAAGGATCCTAAAATCAGATTAGATCACATTACACAGTTTTGGTTTTGATCAAACATTCAGTGTGAGCTGTTCAGAACTTTGTAGCAGGTTTGGCGCCTTTGACAACACGTTCTCACTCCGAACTCGTCACATGGTGATGCTCAGTCCGTGACCTTCCACGTCAACCTATGACATTACGGGATTAAGGGATGCTGCTGCGGTGAAGTCAACAAATGTATGTGGTGAGATGAAGCCGTCGGGTCCATATGTTCACACAAAAGCGCGGACCGTCGTGATGGTTGGGATTAGGCACCAGTCAAGGATGGTTAGGTTTAGGCAAAAGAGGCACATGGCAAAGTGTAGAAAACACACACACACAAACACACACATATCCACACAGGAAGTGAATTCTGGGCTCAGGAAGTGAACTCCGGAAGTCTGTTGTTTGTGGGACCCGTCCACCTCCTCACCCGCCTGAACTATAACCGCACTTGCGCTCCTTTTATTACGTGGTTACTGGCGGCATTATTACCTGATGCTGTCTGTTTCAGGTTCATGTGACTGGTTTCTTCCGGCCACGTTATCATCTGATGCCTTTTTGCACGATACATGTGGACGCAAACATGACCGACTGTCACCATGTGACGAGTTCAGAGTGAGAACAGGTTGCCTTTAAATTAAAAAAAAGTTGGGATTATTCAGCTGGTTTTCATTCAGAAACCATAAAAAAACACAATTTTTGCAGTGATTTTGGCCTGAGATCCTGATCCCAAGAGCCACCGTTCACTGCTGTACGATACTACTGGATGGCGTCAGGTGAGAACGCAGCCAGATGGAAACACTGGCGGTGTAAGTAAATGCGGCTGGATGGCGCCCGCGGCAGCAGGATTATACGAGACGATCATCGTCAGTTGAGAACGCAGTCGGACAGAATCTGTTGTGTCCGTATGACACGCCACTGGACAGCGTCAGGCTGAAATACTGCCGGTAACGATGTATAATAAAGAGCACGAAGGTCCCTGTCTCGCTGGAGCACAAAGTGCACCGTTGGTAAATTCGGAGCGCTGTTGGAGTGTAGCGTTCGGTTATGCAGAGCACCGCACTCAATCGCTCATTATTTCATGGAGAAACAGGAAGCTCACATCTTCGAACAACCGCTCGTTTTAGTGTCGAGCGTCAGATTAGAGTCAGAGGGCGGGAACAGATAGAGCTGCACCACGCCGACTCTGCTTTGCTCCATGGCCGTCGTCGTGGAGACGAGAAACAGTTGATAAAGGTGGGATCCAGAGAGGTGTCAATCAAAACATGATCTGCCCACACAGTCTGGAGAAATGCTATTATCTTCAAAATGAGCTTTTCTAACTGTTGGGAACATTAAATTTCACTCAGATTTATGTAGATACTTAATGAGACACTCAATTTTAATATAATATGAGCATTCTTACTATTTCAGGCCACGTTTCCAGAGACTTTAATGTTTCAGCTTATTCAACTGCATTTACACTGTCTGCTTTTTTCATTCTTAGCAGCGAGTGAAAGTTTTCATACTGCTGTTTCTCGTGTTTGACAGAAACAATAAAGATAAAAATTTAAAATTAAAGAACACTAACACATACTGTTGGTTTGCTCGAGATCAAAACCAAAACGTGATCCGATTTCACTTTTTCTGCAAGATTTGTTTCAAGCCTGCAGCCAAAATCACATTACCCCTGAACGGCTGACTGTTGCGTTCACATCGTGATCTGGTAAAGCGTCTCCGTTGCAGTCTCAGGTGCTGTGCGGGACCCTCGCTGCTGACTCAGTGAGTCAGCAGAGCACGCGGCTCATGTACGAAGCAGCTGCAGACTTCTCCTCTGATCTAACCGCCGACGCCGCCTAACACGGTTTGACCTCCGGGTCCCCTCGAGAAACCGGCCCAGCTCTCCATCTGCTTGTTTCTTTCAGTGTCGGGCTGCAGGGAAGCAGTTTGCAAAGTCGCTGAATTGCTACAAGATTGTTTTTGCTATGAGAATTTTATGTACTTCAGTTAATGGCCTTCAATTTATTCCCTCTGTAAGTGCTATCAAGGCCCGAGAGCATTCAGGGTTTCATTTCAAACACACATTAAAGCAGCTGATTTCACCGATGAGCTTGTGCCTCGTGCTAATCAGGGAGTAATCACCCGCAGTGTTCGGCTGGAAAACGTGCAGATTCTTGGGCGTCGGTAGCACTCAGCTGAGAACCTCTCAACAACCTTAATCCACTTAATCTTTTAACTTTAACCTCGCAGTGGCCCCTTTTCAAAGTGAAGACAAGCAACTATGCTCATTGCTGCATTTTCCAGCCCTGTGAGCTCTTTGTGCAATCAAACGGAGCAACTTTTGACTTCCCCTCGTCCTCATCCGCTCATGTTCATTCGCACACACATGCACGACTTCCTGATTCTCCTGCAGGCCGCGCTGCATGAAATGGGAGCAGCGAAACACAAAATCTGCATCAGACTCATTTTAATCTCCACTTGACATTAACTCATGCATTTTATCAAACAGCTGTTTGTAGGCAAAGATCAACTTCCTATGCCTGTGCATCGCTAATTAGTCGTAATTACAGACTGGTTTCACACACATGAAAACGATCTCAGCGCTGTGTGTTTGATGTCGAGCAGCTCGTTTTTAAATTGTTTCAAAGCAGCCGCAGCAGCAGCCCTGATTCTGCTGCTGCTGGGTTTCTGCTCTGGTGTCACTGCTCGTCTCTGATTATCAGGCTGCAGCTCTCCTCATGGCCGGCTGCACACTGCCCCCCGGTGGAGGAGGACCGACGCTGCAGTCGGTCCTGATGCTGCAGTTTGTTGTGAAAGTTTGACTCAGTGAAGTTAATGGAGCCAAATAACTGCTGAGCTAAAGGAGAAAACTTAATAAAAGCATGTGCAGAGGTGGAAAGTATTTAAGTACATTTACTCAAGAACTGTACTTAAGTACAAATTTGAAGCACTTGTGTTTTACTTAAGTATTTTCTTTATACATGTATAGCTGCGATGAATATTTGATTTTTTCTTTTTTTTTTTAAAGATGATTTTTTCTGGCTTTTTTGCCTTTAATGACAGGACAGCTTAAGTGGGGAGAGAGAGAAAACCTGCAGCAAAGGACCGAGGATGGAGCTGAACCCGCGGCCGCTGTGACGAGGACTTAGCCTCTGTGCATGAGGCACCTGCTGTACCAACTGGGAGACCCATGATGATTGATTAATCAAATCAGTCGACTGATAGAAAATTAAGTGCTGGCTATTTATGAGAAACATTTTCAGCAGAGACGCAGCCATCACTTCAGAGGTGAGGAGGCAGATTGTTCAGGAATGACTGATTCAATCACGCCTCTCTCCTTAGTGGCTAAAAACCAAATAACCACAAACAGCCACAGTGTGACACCCGTGGACCGACTCTAATTCTTTAAAATCATCCAAATAAAAAGTCTGAGCTGCCAGACTCGGGGTGAGTTGACACAGAGAGACCTTCGAGCATCTACAGGGTTAGTAGACAGATAATTAAGTGACAACACCGAACATGAAAAGTTCAGTAACAGCAGGATATTAATCTCAGAGTCACTCTTATCCTATAGACAACATGTCCTCAGTCAGCTATAATCTGTCCTCAGTCTGCTATAATCTGTCCTCACCTGTGGAGCCTCAGGCTGATGGTCAGTGCTGCAGTCTGCTCTCTGTCCTGACTGCCTGACAGACAAAAAATACATATGCAAAGACATTTTAGCTCTGAAATAGCCATGGAGATGAATCCCAAAGTCACTCTTATTCTTTAAATATATTTCCCTACAGCCATTAGTTATAATCTGTCCTCACCTGTGAAGCGTCTCCGACTGTCAGAGCTGCAGCCTGCTCTCTGCTCTATTGCAATAATACAGATTAAACAAAATTAAGAAAGGTAGCTGTGAAACAGCTGTGGAAATTAACCTCAAAGTCACTGTTATGCTATAGGTGTATTTTCTCTACTGAAGCATTAAAGATTAAAAAAATGAGTTCAAAGCGACAGTGAACATAAATTCTGCACAGAAATGAAGGAGGAGTCTGTTCTTAGCATGAAGCTAGCCAGCCACAGGTAACAAAAACTATATTGGCAAGTTATTAATTAAACATAATTTAGCGAACATTATAAACAGGAAACAGCTTCACTCAACTCACACGGTTTTATTTTGAAGGAGTGCAGAGTTTGGGCCTCGTGCAGCACATTATTTGTGATATTTTGGTTAAAACCAAGAGTTCAGAGAAGTGCCGCCCGCGCACGTGTCAACTGCGTCATGTGATCAACAAGACAGCGCGTGAACGCCGCATCTTCATGGTGCGTTTAAAGACCGCTCGGAAAAACGAGGTACGACATTTTACAAATAAATTGAATGATTGTAAAACGTGCGGGGGACAGGGGGCACACATAAGGGAAGTGCGGGGGACATGTCTCACACGCACCCCGCGTCCACTACGCGCCTGCATTTAAGTTTTTTTCAGTTTTCAAATTTTTTTTTTCAAATTTCAAAAACTGCTGTTCCTATAAGTCACTTAGACAGTAAAACATGAAAATAGGGTCCAGATTGAAAAATACAGCGATTGTCCTTTAAATAATTCATCGATTCTCTGTTTATGTTTACTTGAAGTGAAATATTGGACTAATGATTGGCTCCAAAACTAGTTGTGACGTCACATAAAATCATCTCGTATAATCGAGTTGAACTTGAGTTGATTTCGGTTGAGTTCAGAGAAATTTTCCACCTTCAGAGGATGAATGTGGAAACAGCGTGTCCATCACTCTGCACAGTGGAGGTCAAACATCCAGCAGAAGCAATAATGAGAAAAACACATTTTCAGTGGTGAAATTTGAGGGTTGTGGACTGATCGGATAAAAAAAAAGAAGTTATTTTTACACTTCAAATCCTACTCAGGGTCCTCTTTGGATAAAATAAGTTATAATCAAGAAATAGAAAACTATATCTGTCATATAAAGTGTGAAAATGCACAACATGGCCACAAACACTGTGAAACTCTCACTATCTAATTTTTACTGACAGCATGAGCACCAAAGGAGACGGTGATACCAGCACAGTAAACAGAGACGCACAAACAAACAAAACCAAAAAAAAGTAGATGTAGAGACTATTTTTAAAAAAAACTAGAGAAAAATGTTCCGTGAACTATATTTATAGTTACATATCTAAAATTATTCAACAGCATTATTATAATTTAAAGCATTTTTTTCAGTTAATTACTTTTTTCCCTTTTACTTTAACTTTCTCTTTGTCTTTTTTGTTGCTTGTTTTTGGGGAAATTTTCAGGAATTTTTTTGTCCTTTTCACAGATTTCTTGCAAACTTCTGGGTCATTTCTTGTTTAGTTTGTCATAGTAATCAAGAAAGACTAAGAAAAAAAGATTAGTAGATGCAGAGGACCATATTTAAAAATGTCAAGGGAAAATGTTCAGTAAACGATATGTATAGTTACATATTAAAACTTCTTCTGAAGAATTATTATAATTTCTGCATTTTTTTCAGGAATTTAAAAAAAAAACTTTCTCTTTGTTTTTTGTTATTCTACAGAATTATGATAATTTTAAGCTTTTTTAGTTTTAGTTCTTTTTTTAATTTGTATTTCTTTTGTTGTTTGGTTTGTTTGTTGTTGGGGTTTTTTTGTAAATTTTAAGGTATTTTTTTGTACTTTTCACAGATTTCTTGCAGACATCTGGGTTATTTCTTCTTCTGTTGTAATTAATCTTCCCACACTTTTTTTAAAAACTGCCATGGTTTTAAAGGGTTAAATGAATGATTTGTTTGTATTTTCCATCTTTTCTGAACAACAGTTTGTGAGAAAGGAAGTAAAAACATGTCTCATACGGACGCCTGTCTCAGTCATAAGCCTGTTAGGTCAATGATTTCAGCAAATAAAAGCCGAGGTTATTATTTGCAGTTTTACGGTAAAACGTTCCCACAAACATTTTTCAGCGCATTATTGCTGTTTTTTTATTCGGTTTATTTTATTTAACCTTTATTTATAGAGGTAATCTCTTTGAGACCCACTGTGAGAAAAATCCAGTTTTCACAGAAAAAACTGGCAGCCGTAAATGCCAAAATAATTCTATAAAAAAATCCGTAAATAAAATTGCCAGCAAACTATAAAACAGGCGAGAGCACAGGCAGCGCTCCTGGCAACCGGGGACAGTGGTTACCACGGAGACTGCCTGTCCTCTATCTTTATTTTCGTAATATAATATCACCTTTCTTGTAAAAAATCCAACTTTTTTTTTAGCAATATTACGACTTTATTCTGATATTATTACTGCTTTTTTTTTATGTCAAAATATAATGACTCAATTCTCAAAACGGGTTTTTTCCTTTACCATGTCCCTAATCCTTCGTTGTAAATTCTGTTTTTTTGTTGTTGTTTTTTGGAAATCCTGCATAGTTTTCCTTCAAAATGTAACTGAAACAATAAACTGTATAAACTTTAGTTAGTAAACTGGTTTCCACTGAGTGGACAGGAGGACACATCGCCCTCTGCTGGTCTCACAGTGGGACTTCCTGTCTGTCTGAGTCCTGTAATCCAGTTCGCAGGTGTTTTCGTCGACTCCGTGTTTCCATTATTCCCCACGAGATGTACACAACCTCTAAATCCTTCTCTTGTGTGTTCTCTCGTTTTTAATGTGCCGTCCCCGGTGCCTCGTTTTTGGAAAAACGCGCCGCGTGTCCTTGATTGCAGAGTACACAAGTTTCAAAGAATACGCCTTGGGTAATGCTAAAAATGAGTTTTATTTTTTAAAACAGAGAAAAGGAGAAGATCAAAGCGGTTGATGTTGGCATCCAGACAGGTTTCCCCTCATCCCTCCCTCCCTCTCATCCTCTCTCCACCGCCACACTCGTAGAAATCCTCGCTCCGGTTTTGGGTTTTGCTGCCAGCACAAAAACTGGGAGGCTTTTATGAGGCCAGGAGGAGGAGCAGGCGAGTCTGCGGCTTCACAGGGGGCCGCCGATGGAGGCAACAGATGTTCACAAGGTGCAGGAACACATTTGTTATGTGTTGTGTCTGGATGTTTCCACTGCTGCTCATCATTTCCTGTTTTACTCCTGTTTTCTGCACGCCAACATCTCTTTGTTTCATGTCACTTCCTGTCTCTTCCTTTCTCCTCAAACGTCTCCAGCTGATGACATTTTTGGTTCAAAGTGACAGTAAACAGGTCTGACTTTGATCCGTTTTTTTTTTTACTATGAGATGTATCAGACTTTGTGCTGCACAAAAACAACAAAAAAATGCGTCTTCCTCCTCCTCTTAAGGAACGAGAGGCGCATTCGAAGTCACAGCGAGGCCATAAAGCACTTTGAGAAAAAAAACAAACAAGAGGTCAAGTCGGTTCCTCAAGGTCACGCCGTGACATTTTAAGTACGGTGAATCAGATAAACGGCGGCCTTTGACGATGACGAGGAGCTCTTCGCCGGCCTCTTCAGCTGCACTCTTTAATCTGCCACATTTTCCTTTCCACTCTTCGATTTGACAAACAGGATTTGAGCTGAAGCCGCCCACACAGTCAACAGTCAGCAGCGAGCTGCGAGCGGCGCAGGGAGATATTTACCGCTCTGCGTGAGTGTTTACCACCTCGTGCAATCTGAGGCAGCAGCTGCAGGAGTCCGCTCTTCTTCTGCTGCTGCAGAAATGTCACCAGCAGGGCTCATCCACGTTTTTACCGGGACGTTTCCAGGACGTTTCCAGGACGTTTCCACGATTTTGAGGCAAATGTTCAAGACCATACATTCTCTGAAACAACTATAGATTCCTCTTTTTTGCTACTATACAATAGTTTTTAAAAAAATATATACATTATTTTAGAAAATAATGAATTTGGAACAGAATAGAAAAGAATATTAAAATATGAATTTGAGACTGTTATTTATAAGACGGGAGGGAGGGTGGTGCAAAGAAGAGGGAGGCACGTCGAACAACATGTGTCTGATTTTGGCGTTAAATTGCTGTATTTTTGTTTATTTCATGGCCAATTTGTTTTTTTGGTTTTTATTTCTTAAACATTTTTGGGCAAGAAAAACATCTGGCGATTTTTAAAGAAAAGATTTGGGGGATTTTTTTCCTTACATTTTTTTTGGCAATTTTAAAGAAAAGACATTGGTGATTTGTTTATCTTTAAAAACTTTTGGATATTTTTTAAAAATTTTAAAGCCCAAAATATTTAAAGAAAAAAAAACAAATGCCAAAAAAGGTTTTCTTTAGAAATTGTCGAAAATTAAGAAAAAAAACAGCAAAAATTTCAAAGAAAAAATACTAGCCAAAGTCTTTTATAGCAGAAAAAAATCAACAAAAATGTTTAAATCAGAAAAAATTACACCATTTATCGCAGCCAGAAAGTGTAAAAACACAAATCATCCTTGGATTTTCTCATTTCTCCTCGCACACGCCATGCATTATTATACAGGTTTGTGACACAGATTTCCAGGACTTTTCCAAAACTTTCGGAATATATGTAGTTTTCCAAAGCTTTTCCAGGCCTGTAAACTGCAGTTTTGAAATATCATCACTTTTCCAGGTTTTACTGACCATACGAGCTCTGCAGCAGTCACAGCTCACTCTGCTCCGCTTCACTTCGCCATGTAAGCCGCCACCTCCTTCTCCAGACTCTGTGCGAAGCGGTGGTTGAGGAAGAGGAGCTGTCCGTGAGGAAGCAGGCGGCTCAGCAGAGCGTCGATGCGGTTGCTCCTCAGCAGGACCTGAAGGGAAAGTGTCGTTATTGACGACGGCGTGCAGACTTTTTATGATTGCAGTTAGTTACAGATGGCGATAAAAAGCTGTGCGGCTGCAATCCTGTTTCATCACTTGTGCCTGTTTGTTTTCTTTTAATCGCAGTTTTTATAACGGATAATGAGTTGTTGCTGCTGTTGAACATTTGGTTGGCGAAGCTGCACACAGCAACATGTGGAGGTTAACGGTTACACTGAAGTGATTTTAAGGTCTTTAAACATGTGTGGATACAAAAGGTTGCAACAAATACAATATCATTAAAGCGGCACTGGGATAATACGCACATCCAGTCCAACAAATCTCACTGAAACAGGAGGACAAAAAGCAAAGACGCAAAACGACGAGCGGCTCCAGCTGTTCTGCTTTTCACTGTTTTGACATGATAAACGACACACTGCCGCACGTAAATCAGCGTATGCCAGGCTGCAAGGAAATGGGAATATTAGCGGAATATTAATTTATTGGTTATCTAAAAGCTTAGTAGGAAGATTTCCTTTCTCCGCGCACGAGTAAAAAGTTTCTCTCCAAGTTTACGTCCACGGATACTTCACTCACAGAAAATCGCTACAGTCGTCACAGTTTCAAGGTGGGCACCCAAGGAGGTCACCGTGACCTTGATCTTTGACCTCCAACTATCGGATTCTAATTAGCTCATTCTTGAGTCCACGTGGACGTTTGTGCCAAATTTAAGGAAACTACCGTGAAGCCATCTTCAGATATCACTTTCACAAGAATGTGACATACATGATAAACCACAAATTTAACACAAATCTGCAGCTTTTAACGTAATTATCCCACAAACGTGATAAATGTCCCGCAAATGTGATAGCAGTTGCCTACTACAAACAAAATACAAAATTTATTGCAAATGTCCAAAAAAGACATCTACATGACATCCAGAAAAGACGTCGTATACATGTCTGTTCTGTACATCATATAGGTGTCACATTATAGGTGACATTTGCAGGAAATTATTATTACATTTGTAGAGGCAACGGCTATTACGTTTGTGGGAAATGTATGACGTTTGTGGGATTATTTGTGGGTTTATTACGTTTGCAGGTGTTACAAGATGCATACAGGGTCCCAGTGACCTTGACCTTTAAAAAACAAATTCTAATCAGCTCATCACTGAGTCCAAGAGGACGTTTGTGTCAAATCTGGCAAAATTCCCTCAAGGTATTGAGACAAACGAAGTCACAGGGACCTTGACCTTTGACCATCAGATTCTTATCAGTTCATTCTTGAGTCCGAGTGGACATTTGTGCAAAATGTAAGGAAAAAAGCTAAAAGGACATCTTCAGATATCACTTTCACAAGAATACGACCTATGCAAGGTCACAGTGACCTTGACCTTTGACCACCAAAACATAATCAGTTCACCCTCGAGTACATTTAAACAATTGTGCCAAATTTGAAGAAATCCCCTCAAGGTGTTCTTGAGATATCAAAAATGAGACAGATAAGGTCACAGGAACCTTGACCTTTGACCTATGAGCACCAAAATATGATCAGCTCATCATTGAATCCATGTTAATTTTTGCGTCAAATTTGAAGAAATTCCCTCAAGGTGTTCTTGAGATATTGTGTTCATAAGAATGTGTTGGACGGATGGACGGATGGACGGATGGACAACCTGAAAAGCATAATGCCTCCGACCTCGTCCTTTTTCTGGCGCGGAGGCATAAATACGGAACATTTTGTGCATGTAAACATTGTTAATGTGGCTCATTTGTCACGGAGGAAGAAGATATACCACACTTTGACTACTCATTGTTGGTTTGGGTCTTTTCATGGGATTTGTTGAATATCACCAGAATTATCCTTTAAGACCGAAATAATAATTAAGTCCAAACAGCAGTGACGGAGCTAAACTGTCCAATTATAAATCTCCTCTAATCCTGCTTCACAAACCGGCCAGCAGTCAGCCGAACACAGACACACACTCCAACTTGTTGAATCTGAGAACAAACGGCGGTTAGAAAAGAGTCAAGAGACACTAGAGCGACCTTTTTCTTCAGCCAGCTCAGCGAAGACATAAAGGACGTGTTTGAAGCCCAAAAAGTGACCACGAGCGAGCGCGGTTTCTTAAAAAGGGGATTTTAATGTGTCAGTCGAACAGCTGCCTGAAGATCCGGATTTTTAATCAAACTTTTTTTTTCAGCAATAGACTGTTTTCTCTTTGCTCCGTGTTTTTGTCGTCCTGGATGTTAATTTCTAATTTTTACTATTTTCCACCTAATTATGTTTTTTTTTTTAAACTATATTTGGCATATGGAGGCAGGGACAGCAGTGGGGACTCCGGCAGGGACACCGGCGGAGACTCCAGCAGGGACACCGGCGGGGACCAGTGGACAATGACAGCGGAGCAGACACTGGCGGACAATGACAGTGGAGCGGTCACCGGCGGGGACAACGGCGGGGACACTGGCAGGGACACTGGCAGGGACACTGGCAGGGACACTGGCAGGGACACGGGCAGGGACACGGGCAGGGACACGGGCAGAGACACCAGTGGACAATGACAGCGGAGCAGACACCGGCGGGGACACCAGCGAAGAATGAGAGTGGAGCGGATCGGTCAGCATCATCCCCGACTTTGTCTTTCAGTCCGCAGCGCCGTCAGGTCTCGTTTGTTTTTAGACGTGGAAATGTTGTTTTATTGCGTAACATCCGTAACAGTGTCCCCTACACTACAGCAAAAACACCGACTGACGGAAAATCTCGTCAATGGCGGCGAAAGAGTTTAAAAAAGAAAAAGAAACAAAGGGTTAAACCCTGCTGACATGTTGGCTGATCTCGCAGCAGCAGTTTGACCGGCAGCGTAATGCAGAGAGTGAAAAAACGTATTATCAGAATTATCGGTATGACGTCATAAGTCCCATTATCGGATAATTATCGTGCATCCCTTTTAAATATAATTCATTTTTTGTGGGTTTTTCTATAAATAAAGTGGCATCATGACAAAAAACTGGCATTTAAAGGGCTAAAATTTGACAAATTATTGAATATTAGATATTTATGATCAGGACTGATGTTTAAAAAAATTTACTCAATAAAAGTATTAAATAATATTAGCGTTTAATATTTTTAAAAGTTGGATTCTGAAAGGCGCATTTTGTGTGCAGCGCAGTACAAGTATGTTCTCGTTAAAATAACAAATTATAAATAATTAGTCAAATTTCCAAAATATAACACAATATTAAGTATTAAATCAAAACAGTATTAATTGTGTAAATTTTCTGATTCGACTTTTTTTTTTGTATCGTACAGTACAGCACAGTTCGAGGGTTGTAGGCGCGTCGCTCACCTCGCTGCCCTGCCCCAGCATGTGCAGGTGCT